>NC_143212.1:11494681-11797711 GCF_030267445.1 Bombyx mandarina | reverse complement strand
AGAGCTTCGAATTTATGGAGGGGGATTTTAATGAATACGTACTCGTAGATTATTCTCAGTAAGCTTAATAAATTGGTTTCATTTAATGAATTACAGACGTGGGGTTTCCGCTAATCTGTATTAATTTAAAGTGTAGGTAGGTAAGGTGTTAGAGAAGCGTCATTTACGGATGAAGCATAATTGCAAAGTATAAGATCTTTGGATAGGCTTTTTACTGGTGGTAAGACCTCTTGTGAGTCCACGCGGGTAGATACCACCACCCTGCCTATTTCTGTCGTGAAGCAGTAATGCGTTTCGGTTTGAAGGGTTGGGCAGCCGTTGTAACTATACTGAGACCTTAGAACTTATCTCAAGGTGGGTGGCGCATTTACGTTGTAGATGTCTATGGGCTCCAGTAACCGCTTAACACCAGGTGGGCTGTGTGCTCGTCCACCCATCTAAGCAATAAATAAAAAAATGTTTTCTGATAATTTTCTTCATGATTAATTTTCTCTTTGTTTTTAGTCCATTCTTGACTCCTAGTTTGAATATGTTTGCAGTGTTTCGAACACTGTACAGTTTGAAGGTCACGGGTGACTCTGTGGTTTCGTCAACTTCTTGCAATCAACGGCGCGAGCACGTAATTTAAAAAAAAACCTTTAAAAAAAATTACGGATAGAAATATATGGATAGAATACTGGCGTTTTAATTTTTATCAATAATTTTATAAAATATAAGACCCAAAAATTGTGTGTAGCAATTTCTCACACCCTGAACTACAATGCTTGACTTTATTCTAAATAAAATTAGAGAATTATACTGAACTATGGACTTAAAAGGAACAATTATAAAGTTTTGTTTAATTAATTTGTTAATGACATGAAATGCTTACAGTATTATGATGATATGATTAATAGATTGTAATGCATATAATACTTGTTTTTTGGATTATTGGAGGCGTATTAACTTAAAACAGTGAAATACGATAAGGATACTTGAAGATGATTGAAGTTATCGTCGCTGTAAAATAACAATCGTATTGAATAAAAGGTGTGGTTGCACACAGATAACTGATTGAAAATGTTTTTTCCACGAACTATGATAGCTGAACAACTTTTCTTCAGAATGCCAATCAAATGCTTTAAGATAGTTTAGTTTCAGTGTTTAATATTTAATATTGACATCTAATAAAATTTATTTAAAAAATTTATGTTATATATAAATAAAATAAATTTAACAGCGGGATGGAAGAGAATAACAATTTTAAAAGCTTAATATTTATTTATAATACATATTTATAGTCATACTGTATCTAAAACTGTAATGCAGTATAATGTGTGATCATTCAAACTATGAATCAATAACAGTGAAAAATGTTAACACTAAAAGTTACTTAAATGTGATAAACAGAAAAAAAATTGTTTTGGAACACGTACAAGACAATAAATAATAAGTATGTGTATCTAGACTAAGACCGAAATATCTTTAATCTTTATTAATCCTGATTAAAGGTATTGACTCCGACAAAAAATAGACTCCGGACCTATAGAATATTTACTAGAATAGTCAAAATCACTACTAACTAGACCAACGTAGAGATATAAGCTTCCTTATAAGTTACAAACAATATATGCATTTTCAAGTCTCGATTTGGGAAAATAAAGCGGAAAAACATCTGCTTCTTTTTCGAAATAACCAATAATAAGCTTTCAAACTTACCTCTGATACACAATATCACCAAAATAACAGCTAGCTTCAGTAGGGACATTGTAACGCACGGTTTATTACCGAACTTTAGTGTCACTACTTTACTTCGGTACCAGCATAAACAAATAATATCAGCTCATACCCTAACATCTTTTTAGATAGTGAAAACAATAGCGACCACTGTATTCACGTGTTTTGGTAATAAACTTTTACTACTACGTTCGTAAATGTGGCTTAACGAACCAAGCAGAAGTTGCGTGTCCGCGGCGACATCTTGCGGCAGCGGCCGCGGCTGCGAGCGTAGTACTGAAGCACAGTCGTAGGCGAGTGGCTACAGCGCTACGAAATAGCTTGCTACGCGCCTGCGAGCGTGAGAAAGCAGAAAAGCGCTTCTAGATTTTTTTTTTGTGTTGTTGTAAATCCTTTAAACTTCATTCTGAAAACACGAATTTTACGAAATAATTTTGATTTACATTTTAAATCGCAAATGTTTCAATTCTGATTTTTTTTCACGAAACATGATGTTCTCTTTCGTGTTTTTCATATTGTGTATTTCATTTCAGTTTTGTGGATCATAAAATGAATCAACAATATTTGGAATTGTTCAGTTATTTGATTTTTTTTTTCAATTTTCGCGAGTAGTTTCGAGATATAACTAAAACTGTTTAAATCTTGCTTTGTTTTTCCAACGTTTCAAAACTTTACAGTTTTCCGGATCACGAATTACTCACACTTAAAACTACTTTTAGTTATTATGGTTAAATGATTTTAGAACTGGATTAAAAAAGAATTACGAAGAAATATTTTCAACATTTCAAGGCTGCTTTGCAGTACAAGCTCTTATAAAATAAATGTGCTGAACTTACGTACCAGCAATTAGGGTGATCGTGTGGCTGAAGTAGGAAATCGTTCCACTTAAAGATTTGTCGGCCACTGCACTCGTGTGCGGCTGTTAACCACTGGGCTGATACCGGTAATTGTAACCTGGAACTAGTAAATGTCTTATCCCAAGAATTTTTCGCGCATTTTAGAAAATAAATGTAATCAGAGATACATACAGTGTAATTGAGAGAAATTGCTGGCTACTACCTTTTGCACACGAATTCACTCATCTTAGTATAGGCAGATATTTTTTTTTTCTGGATGAGTGGCCCTCTATGCCCTTTTCAATACTGATGACTGCATGTTTGCCAAATTTCATGGTGATTGGGTATGAAAACTTTCAGTGATTGGGTGAAACGTTTTTAAGTAAATAAACTGACATACGCATTTATAATATCAAATATGGATTAGTCCGGCTACTCATTAGGAACACAAGTTATTACTTAATATAAATTTGCTTAATAATTGTATTGTAGACGGGCACAACAGAAACTACTAATTTTTATAATTTTTCGTAATTACCAACAATAATAGGCCGTGTTATAAGCCCACCCGAAGAAGTCCTTTTCTTTTTTTTTAACGCTGGGTAATCCATTTTCGGATACCCGGTCGAGGGGGGTAAGAGATCGGGTTATGTCGGACTCCGGCGCCTCCAGAGAAGAACAGGAAGAACAAGAAGACAGGGGTCCTCCTCTTCTCCCAATTCCTGCCGGGAGACTACGCCTTGAGAAAGGCGCGCGAGGCACTGCACAGCGTTAGCCACGCAAGAGTTACCCCGCAAAACCGACTACCGACTAAACCCCATCGAGCCCCACCACTCCGACTCCACGAAACCCACGGTACCGCACAGTGCGCGCCGAAGGCTCGCCGTCGCCGGTACCCATCCTGATAATAGGACGGCACTCCATCCCCGGGAAAATCCCGCAGGGCGTCGTCTCGGAGACACACCGTGAGCGGTGCACAGGAGCCACCTTGCGCCGCCTCGCCACCGGACCGACAGCCGAGTACTGGGCACCCCCGCAACCGGCACCCGACACCCGAAGAAGTCCTGCGTTCCGTTTTAAAGGATATAATATCTAGTGGTGCCGTGGGTTCCATCAACCGTTTAACATTAGGTGGATTGGAACATCGTAAAATTGTCTATCCAAAAGATATAGAACCTATATAAGTTGATCTACGCCTTTTTCACATGCTTCCCCCATCCGAATAGCAGCTAATCGACTTATAGCACGATATCTACATCATACTGCTGTGCCAAAATCACAGTTAATTTGCCCTAATGGCTATCTATTCTGTCGTCTATTCTGTTTAACATTAACCAAACGTTTGAACCAAACGATGGTACAGGAAATTTCATGAGACGAAGCTGAAAACCGATAAGCATGAAGTTTACAAAATTTTGCTTTAATTTTATAGCAAATTGGGAAACTTCAATTGAAGAGATTTTACAAAGTTTTTAATAAGCTTTCACGGTGTTCTTGTCCTATCTTAGCGCTTTATTCAAATATCAGGTTTGGCCCTTGGCTTCGTCCACTTGATCATTTTATATAATTATTAGACTCCCATTCAAACTATATATTTAGGAGATTTTTGATTTTTAGATTTTCAGGTGGGCTTAAGGATCACTAGGTCCATAGTGGCTTAGTGGCATTTGGTTTTTGGTGAAAGTGGATCATCATATGAGGTGTCCGCGCCTAAAAGGCGCGCGTGGTTTATGGGACTTGACGATCTTCAGAATTTCACTGAAATTTTGACCGCAACATCAAGATTGAATCACTACATTCATTCTGCGATTATTTAGAACTTCGATAGACGCTTAATCAATACATTTTAAAGTAGTAATAAAACCTTTAGTAACATTGTTGAGCCTTCAATATCGTATATTGTATCTCCTACTACGAGTACAAGCGACCATTGTCATTCATAATGGGACCAAGCCAGATTTTGACTGAAAATTCAGAATAGTAAAAGTTTACCTTATTAGTTGAAGATCTTATTTGCAAGATTTTAGATTTGTAATTTTTTCGTTCGAATGTTTTATTTTTAATTAATAGGGGTGTCCACAGTTAGTTTTGCGTTGCATTTTTAGCATAACTTTTTTATTAATTAGGTACGTAATTAAGCATAAGTTTTTGAATTTTTTTGTATTCATTAAAAGGACGTATTATTTTTCATTTATTTATTGGGTGGACGAGCTCATAGCCCACCTGGTTGTTCAGTGGTTACTGGGGCCCATAGACATCTACAACGTAAATGCCGCCACCCACCTTAAGATATAATTCTAAGATCTCAGTATAATTACAACGACTGCCCCACCCTTCAAATCGAAACGCATTACTGCTTCACGGCAGAAATAGGCAAGGCGGTAGTACCTACCCGTGCGAACTCACAAGAGGTCCTACCACCTACGTCCTATGCAAAAAGTACATTTTTGTTTTATTTCAAATATCAAAATAACTCGATTTGTGGCAAATATACGTCTAACAATGGCACATATGTACTTAATTATACACCTTTAAAACGGTTTAGAAAATTACGTGTTCAAAAAATTTTAATCGCTCTAAGCATCAACATGAGCACGAAACTAACTCAACCGTGAACTGGAATCAGTCAATCGACACACATTAGCTCCGACTGGGATCAATAAAACTCGTTCAATTTCTAAATACCTCTCAAACCAACAGGTCTATCGTGATTATAAGCCCGTAATAGCCTCACAGGTGAGAATACCGATCGTCCTAATCCTAGGCTCGTCTTAAGAACCAGTGAAACATTCAATGTATTACAAATCGAAAAATCATATTTAGATTAAATACATTGCTAGCTTGACTAGGTTGCGAAAAATCGTGGGCATTATCGAGCTGAAAAAATGATTTTTTTTATTGCTTAGATGGGTGGACCAGTTCACAACCCACCTGGTGTTAAGTGGTTACTGGAGCCCATAGAAAACTACGACGCAAATGCGCCACCCACCTCGAGATATAAGTTCTAAGGTCTCAGTATAGTTATAACGGCTGCCCCACCCTTCAAACCGAACCGCATTACTGCTTCACGGCAGAAATAAGCAGGGTGCTGATACCTATATACTTAACCGCGCAGACTCACAAGAGGCCCTACCACCAGTAAAAAACTTTGTAAACTTTTCATTGACCATTGTAAATAATAGAAAAAACTTGTGAACTCACATGTTATATTCAACGTAGGGCTTGTATTTCAGGCAAACATAATATCTGTGCTTTTTTTAAATGAACTCATTGTTTTATGTGCACGGAAGATATTCTTGTAGCTGAGGCGAGCTGTAACAAAGCCGATTTCTTCTTTGCTTTATTAATGCTCTAGGTGAACCGCCGAACTCATTGCCTGGTTAGTGCTAAATAGATATCCATAGAAATAACGACTTATATACCGTGACTCCCTTTGAGAGATGAGGCCTTTGAGACATTGAGACCTTAATTGCATTATATAACTGTTGGTTCACCCTTCAAAGCAACGCGAATGACTGTTTCGTGGGGTCCATACTTATAATAATAATAAGCCTTTTATTTCCTAGTAAATATTTTACAGTTATTAACAAGTATGATTAGTTAAGATATTAGTTAAGTACTAATTTAATACACTTTGGTAGTTTTATGTAGAAACCCGTATTGGGTAAAGACCTCCTCCAAAGATTCCCAATTGTCTCTGTCCTATGCAATTTCTTTCCAGTTTGGACCGTCTGTCCTTATAATCTCAACTTCCCAACGAGTCAATGGTCTACCTCTGTTCCTTTTACCTACTTTACCTAGAGGGCCTTTCCAAAATGTAAATTTTTGGCCCATAGATAGGATGATCATAATTGCCGAGAGGCACTAGTACTCTGAAAGCTTTATTAAAACAGCACGTTTATTTTTTTACTTTTTCCCCGTTGCATAAAAAACTCGAGATTAAATAGTAAAAGTAGTTTACTGTCTAAGATTCGCGAAAAAGCAAAAAAATACTACGTTGCATATTTTTTAAAAGCATTGTATTGTGAACAGGTTATTTTTTAAGATTTTCCATTCTTGTATCAAGCTACGAAGCGATTCATAAAATAAATTAATCAGTACTCTTTGAAACCTACACGGGTTGTGCTCCTTGACACGGAAAATATTTAATTAATCCGTCGGCGGGATCGTTTTTATGTAAACAAACAACTAAAAATATCTATCTTCTGAAAATGCACCGTAAATAAACGTATGATTATACAGAGCTGCAGAAAATCACACTCAAAATTAATGCTATTTAATTAAATTCAGAAAATTCCTAAATTTTAATTTTTTTTTACAACAAGTCATTATATGTGTAGTTATTACATTTACCATGCAATAAAAAACAAACTAGACGTCCCTACAATCAACGTATTAAATGGATACCGATGTTGCTAAATTTGTGTAATTTCTACTTGAGCCTAAAATACATTTCTTCAACAATAAAAGAGATTTAATCTGAATCAGATTGTCAATTACAAGGGGAACATTTTCGAATCACTTTTTACCTTGAATCTTAACTTGCACACTGAATTCGTAGGCAGTCAGCTTAAGAAGAATAATAGCTTCGCTATCCCTGTTACCGACATAACATGTGAGCGAGACAACTCATCTCCAACTGTGGTGCTTCTACGGATATTAACGGTGAAAGTATTTATCTTAAAGGCAAGTAGCAGTGATGTATCGAGAGCATTAATTACAGATCACAGACTTAATTATATTACACTCTAAAATATATATTCGCTATTTCACTGTCTAGAAAGGTTTTATCGTAATAGTAAATTTTTTTCTCTCTTATTTTCAGACATAACGAGGCTCTTATACATAGTATTAGACGGGCTTAGACAATTACATTTTGTAAATCAGATTTTTAACGCTGGCTCCACACAGTAAAACTAAGATTGTAACAGTGTTATAGTGGATTCCTATCGAATGATCCAAATTTCTAAGTAAATTCACAATTATCTTGTATATTTATGCCGCGACGGCATGTCGCGTTCCTGGTTTAAAAGTAATTTTTATTTTACTATGATAATCACGTAGATAAACCATGATATTATCCATAATAATTTTAATTATTTTCTTCATCCGTAGAACAAGAAATTAAAACGCAGGCCCGAGCTTTAGAAATAAACAAACAGCATCCGTGAGTAGTGAAGTATAAAGTTGTGACCGCCATCCAAGAAGTAAGTTCGTGTGGCGGCAACGTATCAGACAAATCTATTATGTGAAAGGGCTTCGAGAGCTTACTGAACTTGAACAAACTCAAAGACGTTCGCGCTGTTACTTTTATTTATTTCAACGCTTAGGCGTCTTGTGTTGTGCATTTTGTTGTATTCATTCACAAGCTCCTTGAAATTTTATGGACGTGATGTAGCTGTATTATTGAACAATGATTTCTTATTTACTCGAACAATTTCTCATGTTCATTCTTTAACAAAAATATCGTTCAGTACTTTGTAAACACGCTGTAATGGTTGATCGAGAATGCGTTCAATGAGAAGGATATTACGTGATATTTATTCTAGATAATTCGATCAGATGTTTACAAAATATGTAGAATGCGGTGTGAAAAAATATTAAGTAGAATAATTTGAATGTAACATTATAATGATATAAAATAATATTATTATCGGAAACATGAAATATGTTTCAAAGTTAATCTCTCGTAAATTCATTGAAATAAAATTTAGCCACGATAAGTACATCTATGCACAGCTCACGTGAATACTTTGTCTTCTTCTTGTCTTTATTACTTTCATAAAGATAAGGCGAACCCGGAATAAAATTAAAAGAAATCCGGCTTTCGTGCACAGACTTGAGCTAATTTAACAGTGCTTTTTCATTTATTGCCATCAATCATTTTCACAGGCTGATTTTGATTCCAGTTCGTCAAACATTCAATTCGTTTTAGCACTAATGAAATATATTTTTACGGAGATATCGTTTTTGTTAAATTACGTTTGATATTTATTTAAATGCAATATTATTATGAATAATATTTTCTTACTTCAGTAATACTTTCCTTTACCAGACAAATGGTAAAGGAAGGTATTACTGAGAAAACAAATAAAACCCCGGCTTACACTTTAAATTATTAGCAATAAACAAAGTTGAACATTATTCTATGATATTTCTTTTTTGTTCGGTTATATAATATGTATAATTATTCCTCCCATACATAGGCTGCCGAGTATGTGGTTCATCTCATCTAAAGCTATCACCGGAGCTGTTTTATGAACGTGCACGTGAATACTAATTTCTAGACTATGTGATCGTTAAATCCAGTCTTAAGTTGGAAAAACGGAGCTTCAGAACAGATACGCGTCAGAAATAGGTAGAAATGTGAGAAATATTCACACAACTTACCTATCAACAGTGCAAATACTATTTTTTTTATTTATGTTGAATAAAATGCTTTTTACAAATATTATTTATGTCCTTCCATTAAATAACAGGTAAAGGGGTCACATATTCATCAGACTACAGTCCTTTGTTCATTACAATCTCCTCAAATATATAACGTCTTTAGCCGAAACTTGGCTTTTGTGCAATCACGAATCCACTTAGTTACCGCTCCAAGAGGTTGATTTCCCATACGACGGGACTCCCTTTAATTTATCCGCAGGATCCTGCAAATTTCACTATTGGACAATTCCAACTTAAGGAACGCCTTTTTTTTTTTTTTTTTTTTTTCGGGCCGGGGGCCGAACCTCCTACGAGGTCCCCGCGCCTAGGGGGCGCGCGGGGTATGTGAGACTCAACGATCTGCAGGTGTTGAGAGCAGATCGCGGGCCCAAGGATTTTAGGGCCCACCCACTAAACGACTCCCCTGCACTCTTACACCCGACGTCCGATCTCCGTCCGGGGTCAGAACCCGTTCAGAGTAGGGGGGTTCCCGCGGTCAACACTACAACCAGACACGCGGCGCCACCCCGAGGACGCCCGACCGACGGGTCGTCGAGGCGATAGTCGACGACCAACGACGTCGGTCTCCGCGGTACGGCGGCCCTACCAGGCCGCCCGGGCGGTGCCGCTGGTGTTCCGGGATACCCCGCTGGGCCAGAACCAGCCTGCCGGGTCGGAACGCGATACACCGCCGACCGGGTTGCTCTTCAACAGTATGTTCGGCGACGACAGCGACGACGAAAATGCGGACCGCATCGCGGTCCGCAGCCGCCGACGCGCCGTCCCGTCCTCCTGGTGCCAGCGCGCTAGAGTGACGGTAGCGTGCGGCGCAGCCTCAACCCCCTTAGGTCGCCCCGTGACCATCACCGGGAGGAGACTGCCTCCTCATAGGGGCTGGAGCTGGACAAACGCCCTCCTCCGAACCCCAGCTCGACGGCGGCGGCACGGCGCCGAGAGGGAAGAAGAGCTCTCCCTCTCCCGTTCCGCCGCCTCCTTCTGCGAGATGGTGGACTCGCAGAAGTCGAGCATCGCCTGCCAGGACTCGTCGCTGCCAAGCATCGTAGCCACGACGGTCGGAAGCGACAAGTCCGGTCCTATTTTTGCAACGAGGACGCGGCGCTGCTCCGCGAAAGCGGTGCAGTACGCGAGCGTGTGCTCCGCCGTGTCCTCGTTGCAGCCACTGCAGTGGTGGCACTTCGGCGTCGGCTCCCTCCGGGCGACGAGGTGTAGGTAGCGACCGAAACAGCCGTGTCCCGTGAGCACCTGCGTCGCTCGGAAGGTGAGACGTCCTCGGTCGCGATTCACCCAGTCCGAGAGGACCGGGCGGATCGCCTCGACAGTCCGTCGCCCGTAGGCGGGGTCCGCCAGGCGGCGAGACCACGCCTCGAGCACGGCACGCCGAGATTGAAGTTTCCGCGCTCGAACTTCCGCCGCGCCGGGACGCGGCTCCCCCCTTGAGCGGAGATCGCATCGCCACGCGTAATCCGCAGCGAGCGCCTCCGCTTCCAGGTCCCAGGGAGGCGTCCCAGCTAGCACGCACGCCGCCTCAAACGAGACGGTGCGGTATCCACGAACCGCCCTGACCGCAATCGCGCGCTGCGGACGTCGCAACGCCGCAACGTTGTCACGGGTCAGGGCGTGGCACCACACGGGAGCCCCGTACAGTGCCATCGACCGCACCACCCCCGCGTAGAGGCGGCGCACTACCACGTCAGGCCCCCCGACGTTCGGCAACAGCCGACTCAGCGAGCCGGCAGCCGCCATCAGTCGGGGACCTAATCTTTCAAAGTGAGCGCGGAAGCTCCAACGACCGTCCAGTACGAGACCGAGGTACCGCAACCCGGTTTCCTCGATCTCGACGCGAACGCCTCCGATCACGAGGTGGGCCCCCTGAGGCGGCGCTCTCCGGGCCCCGTGAAACAACAGGGCCTGGGATTTATCAAGCACCACCTCCAGACCCAACCGTCGGATCCTGCCGATGACGAAGGCCACCCCCGCGCAGGAAAGACGAGCAGACTCGCACAAATCCTTCCCCCGGGCCACGACCAAAGTGTCGTCCGCGTAGCAAACTATGCTTAGACCCGGGAGAGGAGCGCTAAGGGCGCTCCGCAGGACCCAATCATAGCCGATGTTCCACAAGAGAGGGCCAAGGACCGACCCCTGTGGAACACCGCGCTCAACGGGGAAGCGGAGCACCGTCCCACCGTGCCCGGTGCACACGACCGACCTATCCTCGAGGTAGGACCCGATCAGCCGACGGAGATACGCAGGGACGCCATGATACTGCAGCGCCCCCGCGATTACCGACCAGGGCAGGGTGTTGAACGCATTGGCGATGTCCAGGGACACCGCCAGTGCAACCCCACCCCGGCCGACAGCCTCATCAGAGAGGGCGCGCACGCGCATCACCGCGTCGATGGTCGAACGGCCCTCCCTGAATCCGAACTGCTCCGCTGACAGATCAGGACCCACTCCCGTCAGGTGCTGGACGATGCGGGCGGCCACCACCCGCTCGAGCAGTTTTCCCGCTTCGTCCAGCAACACGATGGGACGATACCCCGCAGGTGAGTCCGCAGGGCGTCCCTCCTTCCTTAGCAGAACAAGTCTGCCCGTCTTCCACTGCTTTGGAAACCGCCCCGACTCGAGGCAGGCTTCAAAGAGCCGCACGAGCCGGTCCCCAAGGGCACCGAAGGCCAAATCCCAAACCCGACCGTGAACACCGTCAGGGCCGGGGGCCGCGTCTTTCCTCCGCATCCTCGACACGGCCGCACGAATCTCCTGCTCCGATATGCTCGGAGGAACCACCTCAGCAGGGGCATCACCGCTCACGTCAAGGCGTGGCGGCACGCCCATGAAGGGGGGCTCAAAGTCCCTCTCCATCCGCGGGAATAGCCCGGAGACAATATCCCGCAGCTGCTGAGGCTGGAGACGCTCCGTCACCGGGAGCGCCCACGGTCGCAATTTCTTGCGTACCGTCTGGTACGGGCGCCCCCAAGGAACCTGATCGAGCGTCTCCAGGAGCGTCTTCATGCTCTGAGACTTGGCCTCGCCGATGGCCCGCCGCAGAACCTCCTGCTTCTCACGGCAGTCGGCATGTAAGCGGGCCGCCACCTCCGCGAAATCCATACCGCGAAGACGGCGACGGCGGTGGCGGGCGCTTCGGCGGCGTGCCCGCACGCACTCCTCTCTGAGGAGTGCGATCTCGGGCGTCCACCAATACGCACCGCCACGTGGAGCGCGGCCGCTGACCCGGGGCATCGCAGCATCGCAGACGCGACGCATCGTACCCCGGAACCAATCGGCCTCCGACTCCACGTCCACTAGACGCGCGGGCATCGGCGCCCACGCGGCCACTGTGGCCGCCTCCACCGCGAGCACCTTATTCAGACGCTTCAGTGCCCATCGTGGGAATGATCGGGGAGCGCTACGCGGGAGCTCCTCCTCGCCGCGGGCGTCTTCGGCCGGCGTATTCAACGAAGTGGAAACGGAGAGCTCAAATCGGACAAACCGATGGTCCGAGAGCGTCTCCGCCCCCTCGAGAACACGCCAGCCACGGACACGGCGTGCGGCGGACGGAGACGCGAACGACACGTCCACGTGTGATTCCCCGTTCCACCGCACGCAGGTCGCGACCGAACCTCTGTTCAGAAGACAGAGACCGGTCGCGAAAGCCCACTCCGACAGGAACTCGCCGCGCGAGTCCGTGCGGGGGGAGCCCCACGCTGTACATTTAGCGTTGAGGTCCCCCGCCAGTATCACCGGGCGAGACTCGAAGCGATGAACCAACGCCTCGAGCCCACCCAGGAACCGTTCGAACTCAGCGAGACTCCTGTTCGGAGAGAAGTACACCCCGATCACGACGGTTTCGTTGACCCTAACTACGACGTACCCGGATCCCCTGGCCACCATTCCAAGGGGGGGTAACGCCGCTGACTGCCGCATCACGATCGCCACGGAGCCATCAACATCTCCGGCCCAGGAATCCTCCCGGTCGGGAGGTACGAAGTATGGCTCCGCAACGATCGCGATGTCGATGAACCACTCCGCCATGGTGTGGACGAGGAGATCCTGCGCCCTGGCGGAGTGGTTCACGTTCGCTTGGAGGAAGCGATGGACGTGATCCATTATTGAGGTGTCACGTCCATCGCTCCCTCGTCTTCCGTCCCACCTTGCGGCCCGACGGCCGCGGCGGGAACTGACTGGCCGGCTGCTTTACACGCAGCCGGCTCTTCCTCTGCTATTTTCTTCTTTTTCCCGCCACGCCTCCTCTTTGTGGAGGAGGGGGCGGAAAGACAGGCCGGGCCCCCAGCCCGATGATCGGCCCCCGCTTCGCCGCGTCGCATAGCACGCAGTGTGGCGCGGCGGCTGTGCAGGAGACCGCTTTGTGTCCGGGCTGGCCGCAGCGGAAACAAAGCCCGCTGCGGTCCACGGCCGATGGGCACCTGGCGAGGCCGTGCCCGGTGCCGAAGCACCGGAGGCATCGCCAGGGGCGGGCCTTCTGTAACTGCACGTGGGCCATCACCCAGCCCACGCGCAGCCTCCCTGGTGAGTCGGCAGGCCGACCTTGTGGAGGCGTAGCCAGGAGCGTGGCCGCCTGCATAGGGCAACGCGCCCACGCAGTGAAGGCTCCAGAGTAAGAGCTTCGCAGCTCTCCCACTCTGACCTGCGTGAGGGCGCAATTGCCCTGCGATGCAATGGCGGCGGCCACTTCCTCCTTTGTGGCGCATTCATCCAGGCCCGTCACTTTGACTTCTGCCATTTTGACGGGCCTGTCTATACGCACCACTTCTGGGTCCGGCAGGATTTCACGGAGCCGGGTTGCTAGCTTGTCCGCGGCCGCACTGGTGTTGGCACCAGGACACTCCAGCAACCGGGCCCCGTTGGCGGTGTGCCGGACTCGGAGGCCACCCTCCACGCCCATGGCATCCACGTCGACGCTAGTGCGCGCCCGGGCCATCACCTCCCCATAGGTGAGGCCCTTTTCCTTGGCAGCCGGCAGCAGCTCCAATACGACAGCCGCCGACCGCGGGGCGCGCGGTTTTCTTGCCTTGCGCCCTCCCTTTCTTTTCCCTTCAGTTGCTGCTCGACCCACTACCTGGGGAGCCTTGACTGTCGGAACGGGACGGGGGTTAGGTACGTCTTGCGCCCTCCTTCGACCCCGCTTCACTACCGTCGTCCAGGCTGCGTCCATGTTGGACGGGGCGGGAGGCAATGGACGGGGCTGGGGGGGTTGCGCTGGCTGGGCGGCATTCACACACCCCTTTGGATTGTTGCGGCTTCTGCCGTGCCGCCGCCGTCGAGCCGGGGTTCGGAGGAGGGCGTTTGTCCAGCTCCAGCCCCTATGAGGAGGCAGTCTCCTCCCGGTGATGGTCACGGGGCGACCTAAGGGGGTTGAGGCTGCGCCGCACGCTACCGTCACTCTAGCGCGCTGGCACCAGGAGGACGGGACGGCGCGTCGGCGGCTGCGGACTGCGATGCGGTCCGCATTTTCGTCGTCGCTGTCGTCGCCGAACATACTGTTGAAGAGCAACCCGGTCGGCGGTGTATCGCGTTCCGACCCGGCAGGCTGGTTCTGGCCCAGCGGGGTATCCCGGAACACCAGCGGCACCGCCCGGGCGGCCTGGTAGGGCCGCCGTACCGCGGAGACTGACGTCGTTGGTCGTCGACTATCGCCTCGACGACCCGTCGGTCGGGCGTCCTCGGGGTGGCGCCGCGTGTCTGGTTGTAGTGTTGACCGCGGGAACCCCCCTACTCTGAACGGGTTCTGACCCCGGACGGAGATCGGACGTCGGGTGTAAGAGTGCAGGGGAGTCGTTTAGTGGGTGGGCCCTAAAATCCTTGGGCCCGCGATCTGCTCCCAACACCTGCAGATCGTTGAGTCTCACATACCCCGCGCGCCCCCTAGGCGCGGGGACCTCGTAGGAGGTTCGGCCCCCGGCCCGAAAAAAAAAAAAAAAAAAAAAAGTGGCAGAAGCAGCAGCCTGAGGCCTCTCAGGTTGGGCGGGTGTTCGTCGCCCAGCAGTCTTGGACCGTGTAGTCAGTTTGGCCGCAGTGGCGTTCGCGGGCGCCGGTGCAGCCGCGGTCTTAGGCGTTAGTGATGCTTGCGCTGGCCGCTCGTGTGCCAGCGGTGGCCTCGCGCGCACTACTGTAGAGGTGCGAGCCTCAAGAATGGCTAGGCGCCTCTTGAGGTCTTCGATCTCCTTATCTTTTTCCGCCACTATGGCCTCTTGCACTTGGGATGGTGGTGGTGGGGAAACTGAACTGCCCCGCTGTCTCCTTACACCATCAATGGCCACACGCATTGCGGCCATCTCCTCCCGCAACTTTACACTTTCCGCCCGAAGCTCTGCATTCTCACTCTGAACGCAGGCGTACAAAGCCTGTAGGCTCTCCAGCTGCGACCGCAGGCCAGCTGTTTCCTCCGTGGCAGTGCGCTGGAGAAATGCCTCTAAGAGCCTACCCATGGCAGTGACCACGCAATTCAGGGCATGCACATACGTGCCCTTTAAGGAGCCTGATTTGGTCGCCACCTTGGAGACAATATCCAGAGAGGTTTCGAAAGTTTTGTGGAGGTCAGTGGGTTCAATCTCCATAAGGGAGCGGCACAACCGCTCAACCTCTCCCTCCCTGATTCGTTCGGCCTTCCCACAACGGGTTCTCCCGCCTCGCAGCGAGCCGGCTGCCAATCCGCCGCAGGTTATCCGAACATCCTGTTCTTTGGCAGACGACGCTGCAATAGTCGCCGTTCTTTCCTCGACCGCCAAAAACTTGGCGGGCGCGGGTTCAATTTCCGAGGAGTCGGAGGGAGCGGAAGTCACCGGTCTCTTGACCGTCTTCCGCTTCCTCCGAGTTTTCGCATCAGCGTTGGCTCTGCTGGCGAACCGTCCGGTAGTATTCCGAAGCAAAAGCGGCGACTCTCGACCACTCGACGCGTAGCTCCTCGCAGAGCTTCGCGTCGAGCGCAGTGAGAGTGCACTGTCGCAACGCTCAGGATCCACGAATAGATCTTTTTCGCGGCTCGTGCTGCCGCCTCCTTCCTCTAGGCAATTGTTGCCCCCCCCAGAATACGAGGGGCAGCGTGCCTCCGATTGCTCGGAGGCACGGAGGGATTCTCCTCCCGCTGAGCGGGAGGTACCCTCCTGGGGTAATACTGTTTTACAATTGTCCATATTCATTTTTTTTTTTCCTTTCTTATTTAACCAGGGGTGAGGTCCCCTGGGATCAGGTGATGCCCTCGGGACTGGACTCCCTCCAGCCATTCATCCCTTCACCGGGCATCGGAGCTTGGGATTGGGGTATTTTTTATAGAGGTTTACGTCCTCGCGACCCCGTGCCTTTCGGCAGCGGCCACCGCCCCCCACTCAGTGAGGATTACGGGTTGGTCGGCAGCCCACCGGGTGCACAGGACAACTCGGCAGACCACCGCCCCACGCTCGAAACGAGCAACCACGAAGCCACGCCGGCGAACCGGTACCCCCCATATCTGGGGGGCGTTCCCCTGTAGCCGAAGCCGGGGACATAGCAACCAGCGGTCAGCAGCTGCGAAAATGCAGCGCTGACTCACTTCCACGACTACGGGGCACAGGGTGCCACCGCTCACGGCAACCAGTGCCGTCGGAAGCTGCGATCTCCAGAAGGAGCACTCTTCACTTGGTGAAGAGTGTGGAGAGCGCACTCCTTCCGCTCCTCCTAGTGCTGATTTTGGTCCGCGTCATCCGATCTCTTTCGTTGCAAAGCCTATCTAAGCTATCCTAAGCCTAACCCTAAACCTAGGACCTTAACCTACATCTAAACCTAACCCTATACCTGGGACCTTAACCTACATCTAACCTAACCCTATACCTAGGACCTTAATCTACATCTAAACCTAACCCTAAACCTAGGACCTAAACCTAAGAATCCTTGCAACGAAAAAGATCGGACGATACCTCTGGGAATGTCGCCCAGAGGATCCCGTTATCCGCCACCTACGGACGCGCCACGGTGGAAGTCCAGCAAAACTCCCCCACAGACGGAGCCCCCGGCCACGCAGAGTGCGCACCGGGGGGCCCGCCCAGGTCCCGGGAACTTAAGGAACGCCTAATCCAACTAAAGTTACCCGCTCCGTGATTATTTAGAAGAGTCGTGAAGGTCAAAATCTAAACACAATTTCCGTCTACTACAAACTAATTTACTACTGCTGGGCGTGTGAAATTAATAGTAATTTATCCAACGTGCCTGTTAAATGCTTTTGTACATATATTCCGTATTGTTATGAAAGTTGATGTAGAATTACAATTAAATTGTGTAGTATTTTTCATTATTTTGTTTTTGTTTCATTGTTTTAATTCTGTAATTATTTTTGTCGACTGAATCAATACCCAAAACAAGTTAACAATAGAAGTAGACACGTTTTGTGATAATCATCACAGTTACAGTTTTTGATGGTTCCAAAAAAATATAATGATTATTTTGATATATAGTAAAGTTATTTTATATAGTAAAGGAGAATGCCATTGTATTGAGTGGAGATACGAGCGACCCAGGCGGCTCCCTCACTGATAAAACAACCTTTTAAGAAAATATAATGCTATTATTTGTTCGAAGTGTACATATATGTATATACCGAACACATATGAATACATATATAATATATTATTTACGGTGGTCAGACTAGGTTACATTATAGAATTTAAAAAAAATGTGAGCCGTCACGGGACGCCTGGCAGATGTGAAACATCGACATTATTTTGCAAAAGTAATATGCAGAAAAGAACAGATTGTGATAGGAACTAAATATGTCATAATGATAAAATAAAATATTACGAAAAAATAATTTGTTTTCAAGTACGAGGGCTGCACTAAAAGTATCGGGAATGGAATATTTCCACTGTTCCTGTCATATTAAAATATTTTTAATTGGTTCCTTGGTTTTAAAAATCAAATACCATTTATTTATTTAAAAAAAGATTCTCGGTCTTGTCACGAGGTTTTGTCAAACTTGTTTAGTCGTTGAGAAAATGGAATTGACTCGAGAAAATTCAAGAGCGATGATTTATTATGACTTTCGAAGTGGTTTAACACAAAAACAGTGTGTTGCCCGGATGATTTCTGCATTTGGTGATGAAGCCCCATCGAAAACCACAATTTATCGCTGGTTTGCTGAGTTTCAACGTGGACGTGTCAAGCTCAGTGATGATCCCCGTCAAGGTCGTCCAAAAACTGCAGGCACCCAAGAAAACGTTGATGCTGTGCGTAAGCTGATTGAGGAAGATCGACATGTGACATACCTCGAAATTCAGGCAACTTTAGACATTGGCATGAGTCAAATACAAATCATCTTGCATGAACAATTAGGTGTAAAAAAGTTGTTTTCCCGATGGATACCGCATTCGCTCTGTAAAGAGCAAAAAGCGGCTCGCGTTACTTGGTGCGTCAGAACTCTCGAAAGATTCCACGCAGGATCCTCAAATGCTGTATACAACATTGTATCAGGTGACGAATCCTGGATATACGCGTACGAACCCGAAACAAAAAACCAGTCACGAGTTTGGGTGTTCGAAAATGAGTTAAAGCCAACAAAAATTGTTCGTTCACGGAGTGTTGCAAAAAAATGGTAGCCACGTTTGTCTCCAAAACCGGCCATGTTACGACTAATCCTCTTGAGGGACAAAGAACGGTTAATGCAGAATGGTATGCTAGCATTTGTTTGCCACTGGTCGTTTCTGAACTCCGTAAAGAGAACTGCAACCGCTGCATCATCCTCCATCACGACAATGCGAGTTCTCACACCGCGCACAGAACAAAAGAATTTTTAGAGCAAGAAAACATAGAATTATTAGACCATCCGCCGTACAGCCCCGACCTAAAATAAAGAATAAATTGCGTGGACAGAGATTTTCATCACCTGAAGAAGCTGTGAACGCCTACAAAACGGCCATTTTGGAGACCCAAACTTCCGAATGGAATGGTTGCTTCAATGATTGGTTCCATCGTATGGAAAAATGTGTCAAATTTCGCGGAGAATACTCCGAAAAGCAATAAATACATTTTTAAATAGTAATGTTGTGTCACTTCGTTAATTCCCGAAATTTTCAGTGCCGCCTATGTAAAACACAGGTTATGTGTACTGTAGTAAAAAACACTGCATACACTACGGAGTATACACTATAGGTATCCGAGCTCAGTGTAACGAGAGAGATGGCTTAACGCCGGATCGAGTGGGAGAGATTCGCACAGTCGATTGCGCATGGCGTCGCCACGGCATGCGTCGCCACGCCAGAAATCGGTTTTACGTGCGGCTATAGATGTTTCACATCAAAAATCAACTGATATTCAGTGTGCAGTGATTTGTACTGAACGCCAAGTGTCGTCGTTATAAAAAACAAAAAGCCTCAATAACAATACAAATGTATGCATAGCAAGTGTTTACTATTTTTGTTGTTTTTATAGATAGACGTAGCATACAGCCCACCTTAAGGTGGTTGATCGCTGTCGCTCATGGAGGTTGAACTGGGGCAAATTCAAGCTAGTAACTATATTGAAGACGGTGTGGATACATAGCCCAATGAATTCATACCAATTGATACTAAGTTAATACATCAAAATGTTTTGCATGTTAGAAATTCATTATGACATATGAAATTCATTACGACATATTATTATGACGAAATAGGCCGACTGGTTTCAAAATTAACATGAGAAATAGTTTTATTACCGAAAATAAATTTAAATGTACTCTATATTTCAGTGATATGTGCGTTTGGAAATATGTACCTACAGGAAATGTTGTCTGAAAAAACTTCAGTAAAACTCTTCCATGGATATGCGAAATGAATGCTAGCAAATATCTCTATACCGGAGATTAACAAACGTATGGGCTACGTAGAACATTTTTGTTTACAATACTACAGTCAGAAGTCGAATACGGAACACGAGTAAGAAAACCTCAAGCTTAGTATATATGAGCCTTAAAGCATTGCGGTTTGTCGGTAGTTGAAACGTTAACCTTCCTAAAATTTTAATTTTCATATTCAGTTCCAAGTACTATCCCTGCAACCTTCTTACAATGTTGCAATTCTTGGGACTGACATTTCGCGCGATATCAGTATCGTAGTCATTTGGAGTATGAAGCCATGTCGTCATCAAAAATGCTGGGAGTCCTCAACAGAGTGATGCAGTACTTCGCTGGATTAAGAGTTTTGCTTTACAAAGCACAGGTCCAGCCACACGTAAATTACAGTTCCCATCTCTGGACTGGCTCTCTGTGTTTTGTATCGTGACTTAGTGCACCTTCAAGGGCAATAAAAAAAGGCCGATGGCACATATCGAAAAGCATTATTTAAATGAAGGTTTTACTTATTTGGCTATATTCATTTCGATAGATCCTTTAACATATTGGACATTATGATACGGTAGAACATAAGGTGCGGTAGGGTATAAGGTAATAACCCCGCATAGTTGGGTAAAACTATTTCAATCTGCCTATTTCTTCCATTAAGCAGTCATGCGCTCAAGTCAAGTTGATATAGCCATAGTTTAAACTCATACCTCTTGTCTCAAGATAGGCGGTGTCAATGTGGAGTAAATGTACTCTGTTGCCCACTTCATAGTAACGTAGTACCTATTTATTTCCGAAAAATCTACGGTAGTCAAATCCGAATCAATCTCTCGAACATAACTAAAGGCAAATTTCACCACAACAAAAATTGATGAAAATGTAGTGTACTGAAATATTCAAGCCGCCTTAAATTTTTTTTGAACACATGGTCGTGATATTGTGAAGTAAGTACTCCTGAGATAATAACCGAAAATCGAATCGAAAGAGCAATCTTGTTAATGTACCTTTGAATTATTGTGGCAAGATACAGATTTATTTAAAACGTATCGCACAATTTTCAATCCTTTAACAAAAGCTAGATTACTTCAAATTAATTTCAGTGTATATACATAAATACATTTTATTTTCTTGATTATTATTCGACTATTTAAATATCAAGCTCAGAATGAAACTTTAGTACCTACTTAGCCAAAGAGAATATGATCAGTAGGTTTTACATTGCTTTTACGCTACGAATAAATAATACCTAAGTCTTTACGTACCTATCAAAGTGTCATGTCGTTTGAGTCAGTTTGGTTATTTGGATATTAGATTTACACAGAAAAAAAACATCTAAAATTCGGTCATGTACAATTTAACATAACTTTAACTTTTGTAATGCCACGTAGTTCAAGAACAGAATGAACGATTTCGGAAATCTGGAGAAAATCATTGTACGTGAACTGTCCTGCCGTTTGTGTCTTTGTACTGATGTAGTGAAACTCAAACCTCTCAGCAATGAAGTAAAGAGAAAACTCAAGAGGTTATTCGATATAACAGTATGTATCGTTTTGTAGTCGCTATTAAACATTAACGTTGCACAGTGAACTCATAATATATTGTTCTTTTATAACTTAAGTGTCATATGATTTGAGAAGCTTCTTAAATGTTACAGGTTAGAGCAGACGACAACCTACCCAAGGCAATATGCCACGATTGCCTGCAACAAGTGTCAAGTCTACATTTATATGCCGTGAAAGTAGAAAAAACCCAAAAATTCTTAGAGTTTCACAAACAAAAATCAAAAGGTGAAAAACAAGATGGCACAACAAATAAAATGACACCATTAATAGGAGCACTCTCAGTCGAAGATTTAAAACGATCTAATAAAAACTCCGAGACAGCTAAATCAAGTCCCTCGCCAGAACGACAGCATGGAGATACAAAAATATCTAAACAAAAACCTGTTCAGCCTGTTCTCAAAAAATCTCCTTTGGACATGAAGCTAATGGAAGCCATGTCGCTCGATGAATTTGCGATTACTGAAAAACTTGATAAAAATCTCTTAGGCACAAGTCCAAAAAACAGACTTTCTCCCGTCATAAGAACTAAAATAGTCAAACAAAATAGTCCGAAAGCTGAACATCTTGAAATCGGCAATAGCACATTAGACCCTGTGGTTCTAATAGATGGAAAACCTGCCAAACAAGGTTCCGCTTTGGATAAACAAATAACGCTCTTTTACAAAATGGAGTGCTGTGTGTGTCATGAGAGTGGTTTCAATTTTAGATCTCTGATGAAACATTATAAAGATAGACATGGTGTTCCCGGTTATGTTACATGTTGTGAAAAGAAATTCCACTACTTTTATCCCAAGAAAATTATCGAGCACATGGCTTATCATCTACAGCCAAACATTTTTATGTAAGGGAAAAACTATCTATCTTCTTCGTCTAACTTTCAGCCCACAGACGTTCACTGCTGGATATAGTTCTCCCCCAAACCTTGCCACAACGACCGTCCCTGCGCTCCCTGCATCCAGCAGATTGCCGCGAGCCTCAATAGGTCGTCGATCCACCTTGTGGGAGGCCTGCCCACTCTAAGTCTTCCGGTAGGCGGTCGCCACTCGAGAACTTTCAACCCCAGCAGCCATCTGTTCTACGAGCAATGTGCCCTGCCTGCTGCCACTTCAACTGGGTTATGTTGGTTACCATGGTTTTCCTGCGAATCTTCTCATTCCTGATTTAATCTCGCAGGGAAACTTCTCCATTGCTCTTTGGATGACTTAGGCCTTCTGATGGCCGACGGTGAGCGACCGCCATGTGAAACCATGCTATGGCGCCTTCTCGGTGCCATTAAAAATTAGTTTTCAATAATTTAATAGCCTCGCACAGATTGCAGTCTAAAACTTCATTGATTTTATGTCACAGGTGTCCAAGTTGCCACCATAATTTTCAAACGTCACAAGAACTCTCAGAACATCAAAGCAACGGCGGTCGATCTGAAGGAAAAATAATATGCCCAAGATGTACGGAACGGTACCCTACTTACCGCGAATTAGGATGTCATATAATCACACACAGGACTGAGAGATTGCAGTGCGATTATTGTGGCAAATTGTTAGTTTGTTTTGAATGTCAATAATTTTAAACTTTACATCGACAAGTTTTTATTTATTAGCCAAGGTTTGTTATTGCTTTGTTAAAGTTGCAGAAACATAATTGATTCACAGAAATTTGACATTGACTGTTATGACTACTTTAGTTATTACGTAGGTTTAAGCGATATGAAAGAATATTGGCAGTCATCAAAGTCGTGGTTAAATTCCCTTTCATTAAGATCAGCTGGATAAAAAAGATTTTGACTTAACGGCCATATATAGCAAAGCGCAGAGCGACATATCCCCCCGACATACAACTTCAAATATATTCAGTCATTAATAAATACTGTACTGAACTTATTTTCAGTTTAAAACATCACCACCGCAAAAAGACTATAAATCACATGGAAGACGTAATATTGTGTTCGCAGTGCACACGATCACTGAAAAACATTGATAAACAGGAAAAAGAAAATGTAAGAGACGCCACTGTTGAATTTCTATTAAATAAAATAAATCATAACCTTAATTTTAATCTTGTTTGTAGAAAGATAAAACGAAAGCAAAAATCAGTGAAGCAACGTTGCAAAAGTATCAAAAGTTCAGACAAGCAATGGGACTCTCTGGTGACGAAGACGGATCTACCGACTAGAACTTTTGGCCTGTTAATTACCAACACTTTTCATGCATATTAAAATGGGTTATTTAGATTTTCACGCGTTTTAGAGGCATTCCACAAATGAAACAATTTAGCGTACCTATTAAATCTTTATTTCAAATATCAGTAAATTCTTAACCTAATTAGTACTCCGCAACTTATCAATACATCTATCTACTCTAGTCTGCGTTTCTTGACCAGCGACCCTAACAAATCTGAAATAGCTGGTAGATTGTTTGTTTGGTCGTTCGCTCCCGTGTTAAGATTGGACAGTGGTATATTCAATTGATTTGACGTCGCCTTTGTTTGTCCTTTCATATTTCTATGTTGTGGGAAGCTGGGCATTAATTTCGGATCGCACGCTGCAAATGAAACAACAAATCGTTTATAGTAAATGTTCCACTAAAACAACTAAATATAATTAAAAGTAAAAAACTATAAAAAAAACGTGCTTTATTATTATTATTTTTAACTTATTTTTCCTTCATCCTATATTGTTTTATCTGTCCTTCGTGCGTGCGTAAATTCTCAAATTGAAGTCTTGTAGTTTATGAAATTTACGTTAAAAGATACTGTGATATGGTATAGGTTAAGCTCATAAAAGCGTATTAAAACTACGTTGCCTGACCAAAGCTTCGAGCGCAGGTATTTTTCATCAGAGCTGATAAAAAAATCCTTTTTTTTTTTATTGCCCTTGTAGGCAGACGAGCTGACGGCCCACCTGATGGTGAGTGGTTACCGTCACCCATGGACTTCAGCAATGCCAGAGGCAGAACCGAGCCGCTGCCTACCTCAATACTCTCCACAAGCCTCGTTTGAAGAAGGACATGTCATAACGCTCGGGAAACACCGTGGAGGGGAGCTCATTCCATAGCCGGATGGTACGTGACAAAAAATGCCTCTGAAAACGCACTGTGGATGACCGCAGTGGCTCCAGGTAGTATGGATGAACTCTACTCCGCTGGCGGGTGGTGCGATGGTAAAAACGAGATGACGGTATCATCTCGAACAATTCCTCAGAGCACATTTAATTTTATTTATTTATTTCAGTATTTTTACTTACGTAAAGGTTCTTCCTTAAAGTATGAACTCTGTAGGCACTCTTCGGCCGTTGCACGTTTATTGGGATCGTACATGAATAGGAAGTTCAGCAACCGTAAGCCGGCAGCCGAGAGCCACGGGAACCTCTGCTTCAAATTATTGTATGGCTGCTGTTTCAAAGTGAAGTTCTGCAACGCTGGCAGTGCACTAAACTCTGGCCAAATGGCATCCGATGGGGTGCCTGTAAACATAGGATGTTATCAAGATGCTAAGCACAATATATACAATTATCTATATATTATATACAAGAGGTCCCGCAGTAGTCGAAATTCGACTATAATTAATTGATATTGTAAGTTTGTACACTATTATGATTTTATTTTATACTTCTATAATTACAAATTTCGCCAAGACTACAATATAAAAAATATTAACAAAGACAAACAATATTTAATCTATTCTCAATTTGACAACAGACTTCAAGAACAAAAGTTTGACAATAAATAGTATGCATGAGTGTGTGCGTCAAATACATGGTATGTAGTGTGTGTAATGTTTTCTTTATTGATTCAATGTATATTTTACGGATTATTTAAAAAAAAAATTAGCATTGTGCACTTCTTCTCTATATTCTCTATAAGTGTGGAAATTTTCGTACTCCTCCGTCCGCGCAATTTTCGTAAAAAGGGATACAAAGTTTTTCCTTCACTAAATAATTTAAATTATCTAATATTAATACGTGAAGCAAAAACTTTGTATCCCTTTTTACGAAAATTGCGCGGACAGAGGAGTATGAAATTTTCCACACCTATAGAGAATATAAAGGAGTGCAGAATGTTTTTTTTTTTAATTATGCCTAAAAAATACATTAAATCAATAAAAAAACATTACACACTACGCATACTATTTATTTATTGTCAAACTTTTGTTCTTGACGTCTGTGGTCAAATTGAGAATAGATTAAATATTGTTTGTCTTTATTAATATTTTTCTTATAGTGTAGTCTTGGCGAAATGTGTGATTATAGAAGTATAATAGTCTTTGAAAATAGAATCATAATAGTGCACAAACTTTTAATTTCAATAATTATAGTCGAATTTCGACTACTGGGCGACCACTAGTACTCATAAAAACAAACATCTATTTGTTGTAGATGACTTCTATGCAAGGCATGCTGCAGGGCATGCTGCAGTGTGACAGACTACACAGAAAGATACTTTAGCTCAAAGTAACTTCCTAGAGTTAATTAGTTAGATTTAATAGTTGATTAAATTCCTAGCAAATTCCCATCATAGCCAGCATATAGAAACGTGTTATCTTTGAGATACAGAGACTAGGTAGGGCTTTCAAAATTCAAGATAGATACATCAGTGTCATCTAATTCTTAATAAATCAGTCATACACGTCACTTTTTTATGTATCTGATTGTGTAATTTATGCAATATGATTTTTACCAAGTAAATCCACGATAAGTTCAAGCTGTTCTATCTCGGTTCTTCCGGGGAGCAATGGTTTGTTGGCAAGAAGTTCTCCAAGAATACATCCAGCTGCCCACATATCCAGTGCAGGTGTCTGTCGTGGTGACTGCAGAAGTAATTCGGGCGCCCTGTACCATAAGGTAACAACACGAGGCGTTGCACTTCTGGCCGGAGCACCTAACCAACGAGCTAGACCGAAATCAGCTGAAATATAATTCATAGGTTGAAAACAAATCTCGAACATTGTTTCTTAATCTTAGGATTGCGTTCAGAAACATGCAATTAACATAGATGAGCTGTATGTTCATAGGCCTAGTTAGTTTACAAGAACCAACATTGATTGAATAATGTGCTTGTAAAACATTGATAACCACGATTCACATTAGACACAAATTTTTAACTTTCGTTATTTATTTCAGCTCTGGAACTAAAAAAGTTCAGAAATAATATTTGAGAAATAATGGTGAAGGGTTACAAACAATTTCAAGAAAAATAAAAAAATAAAAACAAATTTGAACTAATCAGAACAAGTAACTAAAACTTACGTTCCTTTTTTCTTTTATAAAATTTCAAATTGTTATTATAATTTGGTATAATAATATACACAAGAGTTCACCCATTATTATAATTACTGATGACTCAAGAATTAAATTCATCTTTTGTATTATATTATCATTTTTGTTTTGTTATTAACATTTTGATTAAACAAATTTAAAGAAATATATATGACTTGCGAATGCAATCGTCTATAACTACTAAACAAAATGAAAATCATTTGACGAACAGAAAAAGCTACAGCAACCCGTTTTTTTTAGTCAG
Organism: Bombyx mandarina; assembly: GCF_030267445.1. Classification (NCBI taxonomy): domain Eukaryota; kingdom Metazoa; phylum Arthropoda; class Insecta; order Lepidoptera; family Bombycidae; genus Bombyx; species Bombyx mandarina. The sequence continues at coordinate 11,770,836 of NC_143212.1, read as the reverse complement.
ATAAAAAAATTATATATTACCTATTTTGACGCAGCCTTTATCAGTTAAAAGAAGATTGGACACCTTCAAGTCCCTATGCACAATGAAGTTGGAATGCAAATACTTTAGACCCTTCAATACTTGCAGCATCAAACATTTGACTTGAGATTCCGTAAAAGGTGAAGACATATTATCAAGTAATGATGCTAAATCTTGTTCGCAGTACTCCATTGAGAGAAAAATGCTGAAAGAACAACATCAATATATTTATAATTAACTAGCGACCCGCCCTCGCTTCGCTTCGGAAACATTAAAACACACATGAAACCAAAAAAATCAAATAAAAAAAATGAAAAAAAAGTAGCCTATGTTCATCAGGGACAATGTCGGCTTCTAATGGAAAAAGAATTTTTCAAATCGGTCCAGTAGTTTCGGAGCCTATTTGAAACAAACAAACAAACAAATCTTTCCTCTTTATAATATTAGTATAGATATAGATATAGATTACTTTATTCTATCGTCAATAGTTTTCGCAAGGCATGCGATGTAAAGAATATTTTAGGTGATTTTCTTACACCTTGGGTTACATTATTGAAGTTTTAGTAAGGATCCCTAACTTTTTTCAAAAAATATTATAGCCTATGTCACTCGGAAATACTGTAGCTCCTAAACAGTGAAAGAATTTTTCAAATCGGTTCAGTAGTTTGGAAGCCTATTCGAAACAAACAAACAAACAAATCTTTCCTCTTTAAAATATTAGTATAGAGTATAGACTAACGACCCGCCCTCGCTTCGCTTCGGAAACATTAAAATACACATGAAACCAAAAAAATAAAATTAAAAAAAAATTAAAAAAGTAGCCTATGTTCATCAGGGACAATGTCGGCTTCTAATGGAAAAAGAATTTTTCAAACCGGTCCAGTAGTTTCGGAGCCTATTCGAAACAAACAAACAAACAAATCTTTCCTCTTTATAATATTATTAGTATTAGTATTAGTATTACTATTAGTATTAGTATTTATAATTAAAAATATAAAGAAACTTATAATCTTTGCAAATATATTTCTTCTTTACGCAATCTAACAAATATCTCAGATCTAAGAGAATTTCCATTAGAACACAATAAGTCCTAAAAAGTCCTTAACGATCCTAAAGCTCGTAATATGGGGATTAACATTTTTTATAATATTTTGTTATTTTTTTGAGCTAAATAGATGCAGTTGGTAATTTAGATCTAAATTGGGGATCTAAATTGGGGATCTAAATTGGGGATCTAAGTTGGGGATCCCCAACCTACAGATAGTGCTTCTAATCAGGCTACACTACTACGATTACGGCGACGGTAACCACTCACCATCAGGTGGGCCGTATGCCCGTCTGCCTACAAAGGCAATAAAAAAAAATAAAAAGTCAGGGGTAAATAGCCCTTTAGTTATTTTTCTTTAAATTGACTCCAACTCCTTAGGCACTCATTTTGCCAAAGTCCACAAAAGATTCCACAACTGATGACAATGTCTATTTTGTATATTTTTTTAATAGCAATCCTTTTAACAATCCTTTTAAAAATTAGATATCAGTTTAAATTTGTTTTACGTTAGTTTTCGAAATCAGGTATCTAATGCAAGAGTTATTGGATCTGATGGATCCGTAAGGACGTCTCTAGGGCGACGACGGTGACTTGCGTGATCAGGATTCGGGGAGTAGTCAGCGGCGGCAACGATAAGGCGATCATGACGCATAGCTTTATCGAAGTAACGTTCCGACACTGCCTTCATGTGTTTGCGGAACGATTCGAGGCCCAGGTCATCGTGTAGGTCGACATTCCTTACTTACCACGGAGCCCCGACGGCTAACCTGCAAAAGCGGGATTGCAGGAATTGGGGGGTGTCTATGTGTGTGCGAGCCGCGTGAGCGAACACCACACTCGCATAAGTCATAACGGGTCTTATGCAAGTTTTGTAAAGTGTTACCTCTCCTCTTCCAAAGGGACATTTTACTCCGTTTATATATGATGACCCCATCATATATAAACAGAGTAAAATGTCCCGAGTCATCGAGAGTCTGCCGAGAATAAACGCGGCATGATGGCGGACTGTTTTAATATGCGGGCGGAATGTCATAGATACATCCAGAGTGACTTCCAGGTACTTGACCTTCCTGGTCCAGGGAATATGTTGGCCAAAGAGGGTGATCGGAGGGTGACCCTTAACTTATCAGAATTTGTAGAAACAAACTGTAACTTTACTGTGTCCAAATTACAATAGTAGTATAGCTTATTCATACTTGCCTCTCAAGTGAACGACCAACTAACACCTCTTTGAGTTGCACAATGTTCTCATGTCGACATGACATTAGCACTTGAATCTCACGAAGGCCACTCAGCGGTAGACCATCCTTCTCCACATCCATTCTGACCTTTTTCAAAGCAACTATGCTGCCATTTGCCTTGTTCTTAGCCCGGTCTGTTTAATATTTATATATAGTTTATTTAATAGGTAGAGCTCACTGTTCTCCGAATACTATAACAATGTTCATGCAGATGGAATCTCGATTGCATACGGAGATTTGTTATTCTAGATATGAAACAACACCAATCAAAACCATCAAAAATTCATAAAATAAACCAAAAAAAAACATAAGAAAAAAACATAAACAAGCACAGATTCCTTCAGTAAAAGCCTCTGACAGATTGTATTTTTCATTTTCATGTATTACATTAATCTTAAGAAATGGATGGGTCTTAATCAAGCACTTGAAGTTTGTGGTGCTCTTGAAACAATCTTTGACAATTTTGTTTCATTTATATTTTAACCGATCAGCATTATGCTAAAAAAAATGACTACTAGGAATTTTCAAACTCCTACTAAAATTTTGCAAGGTTATTGAAGCAAATCAAATAACTTACAGACTATTCCGTATGTGCCTTCACCAATGCGATTTAATTTTTCGAATTCTCCCACAAAACGACATTTTCCTAACTGAAAGTAACAAAACGTTATGATAAGAAATGTATTTATGAATTCAACAATATTCCGGCATTTTTAGGTTATATTTACGATTTTCTTACTATGTCTTTTTCTGGTATTTCCATTGTTTTTCCCGTTCTGAAAGATATAAGAACACCTTTTCTCGTCCCAGGACCTGTAGGATCCACCACGTCATGATTAGATGCAGATTTTTCCGAACCTGAAAATTTTAATTTTCGGAACATAATCACCACAAAACAATAAAGATGTTATTATATTTATTATAGCTGCAACTCATTTATTTACCTTGAGACATTCTTTTTAATTCAAATAAATCTGAATAGTAACGAAAGAGTATTTATATTTAGAGTTTAAACTACTATAAACTATCACGCAGTTCGAATATCTCGAACACAAACAAAAATCACTTGCAGGTCTAAAATATTAATCGTATTTTATCTATGCTTGGAGGTGCTAATCTTTGCTTTGGGACTTTTTGGCGGGAACGCGAAGAGTAAAGTTGTGTGATTTGTTTTATTTTGTCTATTTAGTGTTTCTTCGGGTTTAGATGTGTAATAATAGTGGTTTATTAACTGCCTAAGCCTATAATTTAAATAAAAGCAACCTGGACTGGTAGCTTATGGGATTATGTAGCTCTAGGTACCTACTCTATTCTAACTATTAAACTACGCCCGGACGCATACATTAAACACATAATATATCCGGACGGAAGCCCTATAGAAATAGATATGAGGTTGCTTTTAATCATTCCACTGAAAACTTATCGTGTTGTTTTAAAATTCTTTGGCATTATGAGCTAAGTTTTTCTCGCCTTTTTGTGATAGAAGATTGTAACAAAAAAATACCGAATGTTTTAAAAATTATGTAAAAATCTAAGTAGGTAGGTAGGTAATTTATGGTACGGTACTGATGGGGCTCTCAACTAAAATAATAAAATCTATAGGCAGATCTTGGAGGAGTAACGTGTAAGAACACCATTAAAATTTGTTTGTAATCCTTGCTTGTTACATTGTTTACTAATAATTGTATAAATTGTGAAAACTGTTTTAACTGCACTGGTTTTCTTTTTTACTATCCTAGATTCACTTAGCAATAAAATCATTACATTGCAATAAAAAGGCTGAAATGAGGGTGCCGAAAGCCGTTAATCCCAGGAAACGGCTTCAGTTGTTGTAAGTCACTTTTCATATTATGTACTTAACCAAATAGGATTTCAGCAATATAATTAATGCTTAATTTTACACACCTGTATGAATAAATTCATCAAAATTTACCACACATTTAATGATAGTGATTGTTATACATGGATGTTATTTAGAATGCACCATATTTTGTTGCGTTTTGCATGAGTAGTAAGTAGTAGGTTTAAAAAATATAATAATATTGTGGTCCTCATTTACTCTTCTATTTGTAATTTATTTAATATAATTAATGAATATATTTCGTAAATACCAATTTTTTTCCCAGGAAAAAGTTTGGTATTTATGAAAAAGTTTTACCTGTAGAAACAACTCCAAGTCGAGTTGTACCAGATACCATTGAAAGACCTGATTATTTAGCTAGAGGAAAACAATTGACCTTACCATGTTTACCGGAGATTAAAGATGATAATCAATTGAAAGGAATGAGAACTAGCTGTAAATTGGCTTCTACTATTCTATCACAAGTGCAAAATTTTATAAAGGTGAGAAATTAATAAATGTGAAATGTTATTTTATAAAATTGATATTATCATTAAAATAACTAGCACTCTGTAAATTAACTGAGCTTGTGAATTTTTCAGAGGCATAAGTAGACAAATTTTGAATTCTTGTTAAAATCCATTTAAATCTTAAATTAACTATTCAATGTAAAAATTTATAAATAGGATGTTATGAAGCTGTTCTCATAGTGGCCTTTTTTTATTGTCCTTTTAGGCACACGGCTCTCCTGATAATGAGTGGTTACCGTCGCCCATGGACTTCAGCAATGCTAAGGGCAGAGCCAAGTCGCTGCCTACTGAAATTTGCGGGCCATTTCCCATAACTGTAATTAATAATCTATAACCCCAACATAATCAGAAATATTATGTGAATGTTTAATATAAATGAAGATAATTTATGGTTTTAGACATGATATGGCAGGCAGCAGTCAATAGGCTGTGAATTAACTTTTGAAACTTTATACCAAATTTTCCAATGTGTAAGACATTCATTTTATTTCTCAAACCAATTCTCTCCTGTACTAATTTTGATAATAATTAGTAATTAAACCTTTTTTTAAATCTAACGCAAATATTTTAACTATGATAAATATTTTTCAGCCAGGAGTTACAACAGATGACATTGATCAACTAGTCCATTCGTTAATAATTAAAGCTGGAGCATACCCTTCACCACTTCATTATAAGGGATTCCCAAAAAGTATTTGTACATCTGTCAACAATGTGGCTGTGCATGGTATTCCTGATCTAAGGCCAATGTCTGACGGGGATATTGTCAATGTTGATATAACAGTATTTATGTTTGTAATTTTTCTTAGTAAGGCTTTAGATGATTCATTACAGATTATACAAGGTGTCTCAAAATAAATTTGATATTTATGTAGCTTACTGCGAGAACGCTACGAATCTGTGGGGCAGCAGGGGTATGTTAAGCAGTAGCCTGGCTCTAGGGTATTCAGTCGCTATGGAGCGTTTCTCGGGAGTAGACCGCGCGTTGTGCGTGTGAGAGTTTTATAAAAACCGTGATTCGGCGGCTAGCATGTAGAAAATATTACTGTATTCGAGGTTTTCGTCACTTAAATGATGCGCCAAGCATTTCTCTTATTTGAATATTTGAAGAAACTGTTACAACACTGGACAAACCAAAATCCGGGTGATCAAGGTCATCAAAAATGGTAGAAAACGTGGAGAGTCTTAATTAGTCTGTTTGTGACGAGCTGAACCTTTTAATTCGTAAGCGCGCCAGTATTTTAAATGTGCATAGATCATCAGTTTTGGACAAAGACCTAAAACTGCACCCCTATAAAATTTAATTAGTGCAAGAATTAAAGCCCCCAGAAGCCAGTCAGAGGCTTGACTTCGTAAATCAGACAATTGCGCGCTTTTCAATGAACCGAAACGCAGGCATCAGAAACCCCTCCATTCGTTTAAACTTTAAAGTGACCGTATGGGCTGCAGTGTCAATGTCACAACAACGCACACACGTCCAATTCTAGTCGAACCTATCGCTTGCGACGAAGGGCTCGCCGAGTAAATTAACCCACAGACATAGCCCACCGAATTTCTCGCTGGCTCTTCTCACTGCGAAGCACTGCTCTTGGCTAGGGTTAGTGTTAGCAACGACGTCGGGTTTGAGCCGTGAGCTCACCTACTTGTTAGGGCTACGCTAAAATGGTCTCTCAAGACCATCAGCTTAGATAGGAAAACAAAGTCCAATAAGTCTGCCACGAGTTCATGAAATTTTCTCAGGCAAATTAATCCCCAGAAGAGGTGACATAAATAAGCCTCCACGCAGTCCTGATTTAACCACTATGGAATTTTTCCTATGGCGCATTTGAAAGAAAATACGTAACGAAATGACAGCCATTACTGAATCTACCTGCCGAGCCGTCATAACTAATTTTACTGTTCGATTAATTATGTGCCGTGAACGCGAGGGTCTACGTTTGGATGATATAATTTTCAAGACTTAAATTCCCAAATTGTGTAGGTACTTTAATAATTAATTAACAATATTTCAATACAAAGCTTACTTTTTTTCGATCCAATAAATATGAACTTAATTTTGAGACACCCTGTATTAAAAATGCCTATTTTTCCAAACTTCGTTTCCACGAAAAGGTTTCTAGGAGAATAAAAGAAACTATACTATATACTAGCTTCGAGGTGGAATGGTATAGGAATCTAGTGTATTTTTTTGTAATGTTTGTTGATATGGCTGCTTTAGTTTTAGCTCTCTTACTCCCTGAATAAATATGATCTAAAATATGTTTACATGCGTGGACAAATATAGAGGAATGGGAAAAAAATAAAATGCTGTGGATAATTTTGACAAATAAGTTTATTGCTTTGTAAATTTGCCTAGTACCTATTAGTTAAAATTGAAAATGTAAAAAAAAACTAATTAACAAAAAACAAAATTAATTAAATAAGGATAGAACATTTCTACATGTCACATTTTATTAATTATTTTCTACATATGAAATGCTATTATGTAGTTTATGGTAATTAATACTTAGTGTTTCCCCTCCAACTCTTCGAACTGCTTTCTATCAGTCTCTTTGCGATATCCCTAATAAAATTTACATTTATTTTATTTAAGATTTTAAAGATTGCATTTTTCTTCTAGTATTTATCTTTTAAAATTCTCAAATTAACTGGGCAGAATTTATTTCTTTAATTGGTCGTCTAAACGTATCCCATACATACTGTATGGGCTCATATTATCATGCGAAACCGATCAGAAATCTGGAAATTCTCTAGTTCCACTCATGCCTCTACCCCAAATGTTTACTCGGTAATATAACTGATCCTCCGCGATAAAATACCTACACCTTATTGCAACCCAAACTCTGGAGTATTCATTACCCGGTGCACTAACTGGACAACACAAAAACCTCTTTTCTTAAGATGCACTGTGCTTATACCACACGAAACCTTCCATCATCCGGCTTCAGGAAAGACATCGCCTCATCTATGATTAAAACAATTCCAAGCTTCGTCATTCCGTTTTCTCGGTTTAAGTCTGGAGAAAAAATTATTCGAGAATATTCCATGAACCTCTGGTCAAGTCAAGCCAAAAGTTATTGCGGCCGATTTCAACTTCGTCACTGTATAAAAACCTAAATGTAATCCCAAATAAAAAAAAGGAAATTTTCTGCAGTTTAAAGCAATCAAAATTTTCATGATTATTTATACAGGTGAAAAATAAAACGCTTTTTTGCGTTTCTTTAAATTTGTTCTTTGAGTATAACACCAGAATGTTAAATATTATTGTCATTGCAAATCAAACTAAAAAATCCAGTTAACATAAAGCTTGTGTCCAACGATTGTACGTTTAATCCAATTACAATTATAACTACTTTAAATTTTATTAACGTTGACAGGTATTTTTACATGGTTTTCATGGCGATTGCTCAAAAACTTTCAAAGTTGGTAATGTAGACGACAGAGGTCTACAACTAGTTGAAATCACCGAGCAATGTCTTGGAATCGTAAGAAAATAATAAAATTACAATTGTTCTATATTGGTCGTGTTCTTTATTTTTCTTGTAATTATGTTAATATTGCAACTTTTCAGGGAATCGGAACATGCGGGCCAGGAGTACCATTCAGTGAAATCGGCGCCAGCATTCAAAGGCACGCACGTAAAAATGGCCTCACTGTTATACCATCGATTGTGGGTCATGGAATTGGACAGTATTTTCATGGGCCACCAGATATTTATCACATAAGTAATTTTTTCCACAAATTATCTTTCAAGATTTCAACTTACACGATTTTATGTGACGTCCACTCCATTGTGGCATCGATCAGTTTGTGATGGTGCTCAAAAGATTTCAATTATTACCTAAAGATTGTTAAAATTTTTATTATTATATTTAATGCATTAGTCCCTCATCTGATTTTAAATGGTTACTGAGGTCGTTAGACATCATAACCTGGACCGAAACATTTTGCGACTATGACGCGGTTGAAATTTCATTGTCGTATTGTAGTTCCCGCTGCGTTCTACATAGTTTGCATAAGTGCTTTGCGATAGAAATCCAACAATACCTGCAGTGCTGCAATAGGTCTTAACACTTGCAAATAATTTGCAAACTTTGTTCTAGGAAACCGTTATCCAGGAGTAATGAAAGCAGGAATGACATTTACAATAGAACCAGTCGTTTCACATGGGACTCAAAATACTGTCTTATTAGATGATGGCTGGACGATTTTAACAGAGGACGGATCGAGAACATCTCAGATCGAACATACCGTATTAATTACTGATGATGGAGTAGAAATCTTAACGAAATGAATTATTAACGTTTTGAAGATTAAATTATACAGATTATTTATTGTTAACAGTGTAGCACAAAATAATATAATTCAATATCGGAATGATAATTTAAACGAAGATGAATAATAATTGAGAAAGGCCCTAGTAGAATAGGCCAAATTAATATTGAAGTAAAAATCTATAAAAAAAAAAAAAAAAATTTTTTGGTAGTTACCATATTAATAGAGATAAATTACGATACGAATAAAACAAATAGAGTAGCGTGTAGTGTTTTATTTTATGCACATCAAATCTTAAGAAATTGCAGTTCAAGACAGAGCGCGGCACGCGAGACTAATGGCATTACAGCGTATTGCTTCGCTATTGTGAATGCGACGATGAAAAAAACACACGAGACTACAATTTCTACAGTTGTATCATCGTACGCCGTTGCATGTCGCGATCTTGTTATTGCCTCGCCTACGCGATCTGTCGCATACCTCAGTCTACCCGTAAATTATAAAAATGTAACTTTGGTACACTTAAAGCAAAGCGCATTTTTATCAGTTGAGATTATCAGTACCTAATTAGAGAAAACGTAAGCAGAAGGAAGGTATCGAATTATAAAGTGAAAATATATTTTTCTTCTATAAAAGGCGCAACCGTGGGACGATTACACATTCTTCTAATCTATTACTTATTATTCACTCGTATGGGTTGATCATTACATCCACATATTGGTCCCGTAAAGTTTACAGCTACGCCTCGAATAATATTATACTAAGATGAAAAGTGAATACCTACTAACAGGAAAAAACATTAGCAATTTGTAAAAATTGATTGCGAGCGATTAGTTAAGATATTTTGATTTTCTTTTATTACGTAATTTAAACAGGTAATAAGTGTTAAGATAAAGTTATTTATTTGTTGTAACCCATATGAAGCATTAGGTAGGTATTATTGGTAAATTTATATAGGTACCTAACTTTGATTTCATTATCGTAATGGTAGTACTTAGTAAATTTTATTCATATTTGCTGGCCTTATCACACTTAAAAACACTAAAACAACAAATTGTCACGAAACAAAAGCGTGAATAACAATATTAACATTAAAACATTGACTAGTAAATCGGTAGTTATGAACACAGATCATCAAACCCTGCAGAAAATACGAAATGTAAAATGATAAGTGCTTTAAATGCTCTCATTGATAAAGTACATTTTTAAGATTAAGTAAAATTTATGGGTATTTTAAAATTTGTGCTGCTTTCTTCTTAAATCTAGTATGCTACTTTAATTTTTGAGTTAACGTATGGGCACAATAATTAATGCATTTTAGGTTCTTTGAAGAATAAATGTCGAGTAAATTAAACTAACAATAATCACAATATAGTAGGTTATTGTAATAAATTTTATATATTCTTGATTTGCTCATTTTGTTGATGCTTTAAAATTGCGCCAATTATAACAGCAATATAGTTAAAAATCTAAGCGATACAATTAAAACCTTATAACCAGTTATATATTAATAAATTTTTAATAAATATTTAAGAATATAACAAGTATTTTCATTCCAATAAAATTGTTTTAATTTCTGGATTAACATGAAGGTAAATTTATATTTACTAAGGGTGCTAGGGAAGAATAAAGAAGTGTATAAAAGTTGTTACAAAATTTTGAAATAGATTTAACAACATACAAAAGCTACTCACAACAATATACATTTTAATAAAAATTACTTCAATTTTATATTATCACTCAAGATAACATAAATTTAGTAAATAAAGTTTAATTCAGTCATAACAAGTATCAAATAATCTTTCTTATGTTTTATAGTTACTCACCAAAATTAACATTGAATTCTTTTATAATTTATGGTAGCATGTTATGAGAATTGCAATTAGCCCACATTTCATTGTTTGAAGTACAGTCATGCAATGTTGTAAATTCCTTTGGCGATCCTAATAATAAATAAAATTTTAAAACTCTACTTACTTACAATTCAATATTAGAAATTATAGCACTAGCCTCTTGATTATATACTTACAAATTTTATTATAAGTATTAGTTATCTATCTAACTTGCCATTTGCTTATTATTAAAAGGATAATCTTTTTATATTAGATAATATACTAACATGACGATAGAAAGCACTTAACAAGTAAGTAATAAAGGTAAGTAATTTTTTTTTCATTATAGTTGTGTTTAATGTCAAAATACCTCGAACTTGTATGTCATGGGTTCTTAATTATTAGTAGTGAGTGATTTTAATTAAATCAATGTGTGCTTTATCATTTTATTAAAAGATAAAAGTGAATGTGATTTATGTGTTTACTCAAAATCATTTTTTCAAGTCCTTTTATGTCAATTAAAATAAGTATGGAAAAATATTTAAAAATTCACACATAAATAAATCATTATCAAATAAAGTGTAATGTTGTCAAACTGTACTAAAATTAATATTTACTAAATGGCAATCGAATCACAGATTTATTTTTTAGGGATGTACAAAAACAATTACTAACAGATTACTAAAACATAATCAACAAAAACCAATTATAAAGATAATTTAAACTAAATTATATTTAGGACTATCTAGTGGCTTCATTTTTGTACTACTTGTTAATTTTGTAGAAACGTTGCACAAAATCTGTCAAGTTGTAGACCTGCCCAGGTCCTGTGTCTACATCCATATTGATGTACTCATCCAAGTTGTGTGTTGAGACTGAAAGGTCAGATTTTAATAAAACCTTAAGATTTTGTGATAACATACTTTATTTTCGAGCAAAGTATGAGATGCAAGCAAAGGTTGATTCAATTATATTTAATCAATTTACTAAATTATTTAACATTAAAATAGCTGATATTAAATACAAACTATCAAAGCCCATGTAGCTAGAAGGTATCAAATGTTGCCATGGCTACTTTAGCATACAACAAAAGTTGACCTCATTCATTTTAATAATTATACTTTATCATGCAACAATGGGTGTGGCTCACTAACCTGAAGTGCTTATTGCTGGGTAGGGTGGTGGGGGTTTAATCCATGAACCATCTGGTCTTTTCATATGACGTCTATCTGATGAAAAAAGTTGCAGAAATTGTTTTGCAGTCACAACACGAAAGAACCTAAAACATATTTTTTTTTATTAAACACCCAACCACCAATTTAAAATTTTTAAATTATAATATTAATATTTTTTCACTAAGTTTTAAATTTAATGAAAATTCAGATTTTTACTATATTCTATACATTTCTTTTAAAGGGACACTTTATTAAATTACTTAAACCATAGTTTGAGTGTATTTTTGCCACAACAAGCATACCTATAGCCCCTTCGATTGTAAGTGGTACCAATCATGCCAGGGGTGCAAAAAACTAAACACAAAACAACAAACTGCTAGGTATCTATATTTTAATTAAATCAGTAAATCTTACCTGTGGAAATCTGATTTGAGGACTTGGTCTGTGCGAAAAGTTTCTGTTACATATTTGTGGAAAAATGTTGGAAATGGTAATTCTGAATCAAGATCATATACAAGGCAAGACTTGACATCCACAGAATACAGGAATATCACATGATAATCCTGAAACCAGAAAAATAAGTTAAATAAATAAGGTTGAACAATATTCATATACTTTAGATCTATTTTCTTAGATTATTTTCCATTTTAAAATGTTGCAAAATTTATTTTTTTATTTTTAACATCGTAAAAAAATATTATATATAATATGTATGTATGTCAACAATTTGTAAAATTCATGAATTACCTGTTAATCTTGTTAATAGATTTATTGATTGTAAGCTAAGTAACAACAAAACAAAAACCAAAAACGATGTATTGGTACACACCCATATGACGAGACGATCTTCTTCACGCCCGGCCCTTTGTTTCCAAAGAGGCACTGTGCGGCAAGGGTTCGAAATGAAAACGACATAGCATCTATCCAATTCCTCGGGTACTCTCAATGAAACGTCTTGGCAAAGTTTCCAAACGTTTTCCTCACTAAACAATTGAATAAACAGAGACATTATTGCAAATTTCAACAAAGAATTTTCAGAAAGTGTGCGGAAATTACTACATACCAATAACAGGACACATGAGAACATTCCTCACGTTTAGGGAATAAAGGTTTTATTATAGTTTTATCACTCTTTATAATATTTGCATTGCTGTTTAAATGCATTTGTGCATTTACTGACATTTTGACAGTATAATAGCTATGCAACGAACTTCAACGAAGGTTTCAAACAAACATAATCTAGATTCTAGAGACAGAGACTATTGGAGAACGTTTTTTAAGGGATTTTATGACCTGGTAACTAAGACCTTTAGGCCAAGTCTTATTTTAGTTTTTATTCTTATTTTTATGAAAAATGATAACATGGAATCAAATGATATGAAATGAAATGAAGATGATTAATTTGAGACATTAATCAACTGGGATGAAACTAAATGAAATGTTTCATTTTCCCACATTTGTGCACTATCACAGATACTTAATAGTTAATAAACCACCGTTATTACACATTTAAACCTAAAAAAACACTAAATAACAAAATAAAACAAATCACACAACTTCACTCTTCGCGTTACCGCCAAAAAGTTCATTGCAGAACGTGTGGAGCCAAATTTAGATTAAACACTTAATATTTGAGAGCCAAATTTAACCCATTCCCACACTGTGTGTTGTAGTCGTGTCACAGCTTATATAGAGATAGGTATCTACTACCTAATATCTCTGTTGAATTTCTACTTCTAAAATACTCCTACAAGATCACTGCGCCTAGGGGGCACGCGGGTACGTGGGACTTGAGGATCTGCAGATGTTGGGAGCAGAAAGCGAACTCAAAGAGTTTCAGGGCCCTACCGCATTAAACGACTCCCCTGCATATTTATACCCGACGTCCGATCATCATCCGGGGTCAGAACCCGGTTAGAGTAGGGGGTTCCTGCGGTCAACACTATAACCATACTCGCGACGCCGCCACCTCCAGGACGGCCGATCTCCAACCTACGGCGGCCCTGCCAGGCCGTCCAGGCGTTGCCACAGGTGTTTCGTGATAACTTGCTGGGTCAGAACCAGCCTGCCGGGTCGAAACGCGATACACCGCCGATCGGGTTGCTCTTCCACAGTATATTCGGGGACGACAGCGACGACGACAACGCGACCTGGTGCCAGCGTGCTAGAGTGACGGCGTGGTAGCGTGCAGCGCAGCCTCAACCCCCTCAGGTCACCCTGTGACCGTCACCGGGAGGAGACTGCCTCCCTACAGGGGCTGGAGCTGGACGAACGCCCTCCTCCGAACCCCAGCTTGGCGAGGGTGGCATGGTGCGCGGGCACACGAAGAAGAGCTCTCCCTCTCCCGTTCCGCCGCCTCCTTCTGTGAGATGGTTGACTCGCAAAGCCGAGCATCGCCTGCCAAGACTCGTCGCTGCCGAGCATTGTAGCCACGACGTTCGGAAGCGACAAGTCTGGTCCTATTTTTGCAACGAGGAAGCGGCGCCACTCCGCGAAAGCAGGACAGTACGTGAGTGTGTGCTCCGCCGTGTCCTCCTTACAGCCACTGCAGTGGTGGCACTTCGACATTGGCTCCCTCCGGGCGACGAGGTGCAGGTAGCGACCGAAATAGCCGTGTTCCGTAAGTACATGCGTCGCTCGGAAGGTGAGACGTCTTCGGGATTCACCCAGTTCGAGAGAACTGGGCGGATCGCCTTGACGGTCCATCGCCCGTAGGGCTAACTACCTTTTTTCTTCTTTTTTTTTCGTGTCGGGGGCTGAACCTCCTACGAGGTCCCCGCGCCTAGGGGGCGCGCGGGGTATGTGTGACTCAACGATCTGCAAGGTGTTGGGAGCAGACCGCGGGCCCAAGGAATTTTAGGGCCCACCCACTAAACGACTCCCCTGCACACTTACACCCGACGTCCGATCCCCTCCGAGTCAGAACCCGGATGAGGTCCCCCGGTCAACACTACAACCAAACGGCGCGGCTCACCCCAAAGACGCCCAGCCGACGCACAGTGGGTCGATACTATGATTTGAGTGACTTAGGGACCAACTTTGTTTTTTAACAAAAATTTTACGTAGATAGATAGAGCTCGTTAATCTCAATAATAATTGTTTTGGGCAAAAATTACAAAAACTTTATAGTTTGGTCAGAAAAATGTGTTTTGTGTTTTTTTTGTATGGAGCGGGTCACATTAAATTAAATTCCTGCTAAGTACCGTGAGGTCCCGCTTTGAAACTTTATTTTTCTTACACCTTGTCTAGTCTACTATCATTTGATGCTATGAACATGTGCATAAAGTTGCAACTCTGCCAAATAAATGGATCGAAAAAAATGAAAAAATACATAGAGTAAAAACCTTTATTTTTATTTTCGTAAGTCCTTTTAAGTTAAATTTGATATGGATTAGTAAGTACAAGCACGCAACAATACCCATAATTACATAATACCTAACAAAAATACATTTAGTAGGTCTTAATTAATCAATCTCTCTAAGTATTATATATTTTGTTTCACCATTCGATCTTTAGATCAGAAGACAAAAGAAGATTGTGTAAAATATCCTCATTAGTCAGCAGTCTACTTATCTTTCTAAAATAACAACTCTCTGTATATTTCCGAAAATCTTTATTGCGAGCTTCCGCTGCCTCTTCCGACAGTTTACCTATAGGAATGGCACGAAAGGCAAAGCTTTTTATTATTGTATATCACTACCATGTGCCAACAATTTATGGATACTGGAAGGCATATAATACTAGGGATATAAATTAATATACAATTCTGCAGTATATCTACAAAACTCGGAAAAAGTGGAAAGGTCCACGCGCTCTCCAGATGCAACAGTCTGAAGAATCACGTGAAACCTCTCTATTAAATCTTTACGTATTCCTGTTATGCGGGCTGTTCCTTCTGCATTCTGAAAAATCTTCTGGCAGTATTGCCATCATTGGTTGTTCCTGCTTCTTGCTTGACAACATCTATAAGTAAACCGTATTCCTTTTTAAACGCTTAAGGTATAGCGCTCTTTCTGATTGATATTTTTTCTTAGTCATCTCCCCTTGCAACTCCATTTCTTGAAGTCCAAACGAAAAGACGCAAACAAAAAAATGTCATTTAAAAAATAATCTCACAGGAAACTACATGGGATGAAAAAATTGTGAAGTAATAAAATTATATTTACCGATTTGAAGTAAGCACTCCATGCGTCTTATCCAGGCATGTAAAGATGGCATTCCATACTGGAATATTCCTTCATTATTTTCTCTTTGATAAGCAAGTGACTCCAAAAAAGTCTGACGGTTTTGCTTTGCAAATATCACAGACAGCAGAAAATGTTTCTGACAAATATGAGGTTATTTTGCCGTCTATCATCGTCATGTGCAATTGATGCTTAACTTCAACTTGTTTGATTTTTGATGGCTGAAGTCTTCCTATTTCTTCTGTTATGCTAACTTTTATAATTGCCACTGTTGACTGCGTTTCTTTTATAAATTTAAACATTATTGGACGGCAACAAAAAGTTGATGAGGGTAGGTCGTTTTCCCAAACAATTGTTTTCGTGTTCGCCGTCTGGTTGTAGTGTTGACCGCGGTAGCCCCCCTACCTCATCCGGGTTCTGACCTCGGAGGGGATCGGACGTCGGGTGTAAGAGTGCAGGGGAGTCGTTTAGTGGGTGGGTCCTAAAATCCTTGGGCCCGCGGTCTGCTCACAACACCATGCAGATCGTTGAGTCTCACATACCCCGCGCGCCCCTTTTGCGCGGGGACCTCGTAGGAGGTTCGGCCCTCTACCCGAAAAAAAAAAAAAAAAAAGGTCGTTTTCCCAAACAATTGTTCCATCAAATTTCTGAAGCCTTATAGGAACTAGACTGGTCAAGAAAATAGATGAATCATCAAACTCTGTTTCAGTCTTTTGTTTATAATTACTTTGACCTGGGGCTCTATCAAAGCCTATTTGCTTATAAGCAGTAGCTCTCTTGCCGAGTCGAAATCCGAAGTAATCACATCTAAAAG
The DNA here is from genome assembly GCF_030267445.1 of Bombyx mandarina. Lineage (NCBI taxonomy): Eukaryota > Metazoa > Arthropoda > Insecta > Lepidoptera > Bombycidae > Bombyx > Bombyx mandarina. The sequence continues at coordinate 11,753,879 of NC_143212.1, read as the reverse complement.
CCTATATACCGCCAAGCTTAGTAATGCTTGCATTTTAATAGCAGCTCTTTCTTCATTAATAACTACCTCGTCTTTCCCTGGATAACATTTGGTCTTTTCTTGCTTAATTTTATATTAAGAAGGGTATAAATCGGACCCATTTTCATTTGCTGCTTCTCTTAGATTTATATACTGCCACTTACTTAATTTAAGTGAAACTAATAGTGCCTTATCGGGAGAATATGTACTACTTTTCACTTTACTTGTACTTAAACACTCCTTAACTTTTTCTAGATCTTCGGGGTGATTTGACAAATGGTTCATTATTTCTCCTACATCTTCATTTCCAGTGTTTCTCAAACTAGCAACTGTAGTAGCTTTCATTTAATCCGGGGTTAACGAAAGCGATTGGTAAATTTGTTCAATGTGCCTGGATCCCAATTCTTCAAAAAGTTTTCGAGGTGTAAAAGTAGATGTCGAGGCTTCTGTAGTACATTAGAGCGTGGTACATTTTCAACATCTTCAGTATTAGAAATCTCGAGCCTTTCGTGTACAGTGTTGATATCTTCAGGTATCATGCCTTCGGGCCAGTTTATTGCACATTTGAACTAATCACATTTTTTTCTTATAAACTGTGCTAACATGCGACTACTTCGTTTCCATATTGCACTTATATTTGAACAAAAGCGCGTACAGAATTTTTGGGGCTCAACACTTTTCTCTTCGGTCACGTTCATTTGATTTTGTAGGAATTGAAAGTTTTTTATTATCAGACAGCGACTGTAGTTGCTCTCTTAAAATCATAAATAATCCTAAATTGTTAATAAAATTATCCATTATAACGGAAAAAGGAAGATCACGACGACAATCACAAGATGTTAGTAGTAGTACGAATAAACGAACACTAGTTAGTATATAATAAATATGGTCACTTTATACTTCCAGAGAGACACAAATGTGTACTATATTTTCTACTACCCAGTAATGGCTGCTTAACTAATTATCCTCAGTAACTAATGTTAACTATCCTAATAATTACAGAGATTGATTAATTAGAGACCTACTAAATGTATTTTTGTTAGGTATTATGTAATTATGGGTATTGTTGCGTGCTTGTACTTACTAATCCATATCAAATTTAACTTAAAAGCACTTACGAAAATAAAAATAAAGGTTTTTATTCTATGTATTTATTCATTTTTTTCGATCCATTTATTTGGCAGAGTTGCAACTTTATGCACATGTTCATAGCACCAAATGATAGTAGACTAGACAAGGTGTAAGAAAAATAAAGTTTCAAAGCGGGACCTCACGGTACTTAGCAGGAATTTAATTTAATGTGACCCGCTCCATACAAAAAAATCATAAAACACATTTTTCTGTCCAAACTATAAAGTTTTTGTAATTTTTGCCCAAAACAATTATTATTGAGATTAACGAGCTCTATCTATCTACGTGAAGAAAAATCTTAAAAAACAAAGTTGGTCCCTAAGTCACTAAAATCATAGTATCGACCCACTGTGCGACGGAGCCTTCGAGGTGAATCGAAGGCTCTGAAACGTCGGCCGTCTCGGTACGGCAGCCCGTCAGACCACCCAGACGGTGCCGTTGGTGTCCCGGAATACCTCGCTGGACCAGAACCAGCCTGCCGGGTCAAGACGCGATACACCGTCGACCGGTCGCTCTATTACTCCTTGGCAGCGCGCTAGAATGCTGGTAGCACGCCGCGCGGCCTCTACCCCCTCAGGTCGCCCCTTGACTTTCACCGGAGGGAGGCCGTTACCTACAGGAGCCGGGACGTTCGGGCGTATTCCCGCCTCCGGCCCCTACTAACTAACTAACTAGGTACCTACCCTAGCCCAAGTTCCGTCTCGGGTGGTATCGGACGTCAGGAGATAATGATCTATGGGGTTTAGTCGGTCGTCGTTTTGGAGTCTGACATGGACTGATCCCTATGGGTTGGGTATCCATGAACTGGATCCCCAACGTAAAAAAAGGTTCTTGGTATATAGTTTACATTTTCAACTTTACACAATTATGCAATTAATTAAATTTTGTATATATATAACACTAACATCGCTAGCCATCTCTATCTTTTTTTTCCTACCCACGCTGATAGCCTTTAGAGGATATTTCAACTTCTCCTTGACATGTAGGTGGGCTCACAGGGAGCAGCGCTTCGTAGAATCTACCACCGGATTGTAAACGCGACCCACTGAGAAGATCCGGCGAGAAACTCAGTGGGCTGTGTCTATGGGTTAATTTACTCGTCGAGCCGTTCGTCGCAAGCGACGGATTTGGCGAGGTCGGTGACCGATGCTTGAGCTAAAAGCACCGTTAAAGGATCGTGAGAATCCGTAATGACGTGCTTAGAGCTGTTGTTCGGAACTAGTACATATTTAAACTTATGAAAATGTCGCGAGATTCAGGCATCTGTCAAATATCTTGTGTTGTATAATGGCTACAGGCCTCAACATCCTTAAGTATCATTTTTGGATCCATCCTTTTTTATGTATCAGAATTTATAAGAAACGAATAGGCAGTATGGTATTATACCTTCGCCTTTTATGTTAGAAAAACGGAACTATTACTGAGAGGACTATGCCAAAATGTCGTAATTTTGTTTTTGGTTATGGCCAGCTGGTTGACGACGGTGTGTGGCCTTTGTGTTGTATACGCTAATTATTGCTAAAAGTTTTTTTCCAATTTTACTCCTATTGGTGAAATGGAGGGCGGTGCGTTGTCCTAGGTCTCGACCGGGCTAGCGTATCGTCCGGCCTTTACTGTGTTTTTAAAATAATTTTAAGTTGCAACAAACGTGAACTTTTCTTTTGTGAAATTATCTAATCAGAATGACTCGTTAGTACATATATTTTTCTATTAATATAATAATATAGTGGAATTTTAAAACAAGTTATTATTTGCTGATTCCTTTCGGTGTCTTAATAGCGTAAATCCTAATGAGATCAAATTCCAGAGAAAATTCTAGAATACGGCGTACTGCAATAGTTTTGCAACGGCTAACTTTAAAATTTATTTGATCCGAATACAAGGTTGAAATTGAATGCATTTTTTACAGAGTTAGAGTTGGTTTAATCAGATCTATTTTTGTTTTTTTTTGTTTTGTGACTTTTTCAGGTGGTAATCAGAGGGACTTGGCCCGCGCCAAAAACCAAAAGAAACAGGTAGAAATGCAAAAAAAGAAAAATGCCAGTGAAAAGACTGGTTTATCCCTACAAGAAAGAAAACACAGGTGATGTGATTAATTATAAAAAAAAAACTGTCAGTTGGTTTTAATGGACATTTAATTTATGCCTTGAAGTATACAGCAAACCAGTATATCGTACCTCAAGTAATGTAATAACTCACCCTAAATACAGGCATTTATATTTCACATTATAAGGAAAATGGTAAATGAAACATTTTGCTATTAATTAAATGGTTTTTAGTAGTTCACTGAATCACACAGCAAATCAGAAGAAAATGGTATATAATAAATTAAATATTGAACCAAATTCTATGGGTGCTACATTATTTTTAGAGGTAGAAACAGTACAATAAATGGCATTATTTGATTAAATTAACAATTACACTTTGCTATATTACCAAAGGCTACTTATAGCTGAATAGTGCTTATTGAACATTGTTATGTTGCAAACAAATTTGTGGATGGATTGTGTATTCTAGTTCATTTAATATTCAGATAATCTGGCCCAGGCTGCAAATTGATGCTCTTAAGTTTCGTTTATTTTATGTTTGGGTGGGAGGGACTTGATAAGCAATTCCTTGGGTAATTGATAGTTTCACAGAAAGCAAATGAAAGACTGAGCTTTGAAGCCCAGAATGTGGCTAAGTTCCAACTTTGTACCTGGAATCAAATTATTAGACGTAAGGTGACAGAAAAGTTGCTTAAATCCTTGCACATTATCAACAAATAGTGTTTTAGACTCTTAGAAGTTTATACATTCTGATAAGGGTCAACAAACTCATGGTCTACTTAGTGTAAAGTGGTTACCGCATCCCATGACAACATGGATGCTGCCATTCATCTTGAGCATGAGGTCCAAGTCTCAATTGTATTATATAAGGCTGAAATGGCATTGGAATTTACTTGTGATTGTTAGAATAGGCCCTACCACCAATAAACACTGTTTGGTGATTGGCAGTACTCTTGGCTTAATGATCTGAGAATGTTACTACCCATTCTCTGGAGCATCCTTCATTTGTGTTGTATCGGGATTTCAGGCTGAAACCTGCAGTAAGGCTAAAAACGTCTACTAATTTCAATCGAGTTTGATGATATTTATAACTTGATAATATTGTCTCATTACTTTTTTTATCAGGCATATATATACATTACAATACAAAAATATAGATGAATAGTATTATATACTTTTTAGAGAAAAATAGTTTGCCTTACAAAAACATTTATCAACAATATCTCTTTGATAGCGACAGTGTATTAAACCTTTCTGTTAATTTCAGGGATGCTGAATTAATGCGAGAAAAACAACGAAAAAAAGAGGAAGAGTTAGCAGCAAAGAAACATCATAAGCAAGCAGCAAATTAATCTCATATTTAAGAAATTCTTGACTGCTCTATTTTTATTATGTGTCAACATTAAAATTGAGCTTGTTCGTCAAGAGTGAAAAATTTAATCAAGTGATATGTTGTAAGCAATTCTAAAATTTAATAGTAATTCACAAATATTCAGTTAAATAAAGCCTAATTTATGGATTAACAAGTTTTCTTTAGTATTAAACTACATGTTATGAAAGCTGAGCTGAGTTGAAACTGAGAATGATCTGAATATCAAAAAGTGGTGTGAGGATTGTCACAATCATATATGTATTAGTATTTATGCAAATCTTGAATGTTGATTTTGACTGAATAGGTTTGTATGTATAGAATTGTGCAACCCATAATCCTTTTTTATAATAAAATCTTAAAAATATGAGATACGTTTTTAATTATTAAAGAATGCACATAGTAATTAATTGAGCTTTTAGACTGTACTATTGGTCCTGCAGTAGTCAAAATTCGACTATAATGTTAATGGAAATTGTATGTTTAAACATTATTATGGTTCTATTGTCAAATACTATTATATTTCTATAATATAATCACAGATTTCGCCAAAACTTATACTTATATAAATAACATTAAAGACAAACAATATTAATCTATTCGGAATTTGACCACAGACTTAAACATTAGTCAATTTTAATATTGGCTACATGTGAAGTATTTGGTGGGGACAGCATTAGGAACTCGTTAGTTATGATGTATATAAATATATATGTATAGTTTTACTTTTTTATTTATATATCTTCTAACGACTATTACTAATATAGCTAGGTATATTTATTTACTTTGAACAAAAAAACTGACACGATTTCATATTCAGTCTAGAGGGCGCCACTGTCGTGCACATAGCCATTATCTTTATGTTAATACGTGAAGCAAAAACTGTACCACTTTTTACGAAAATTGACGAAGGATTAAAAAATTTCCCACACTTATAGAGAATACAGAGGAGGAATGCATAATGCAATTTTTTTTTATTATGCATCAAACACATTATATCAAATAAAAAAACATTACACACACACCATGTATTTGACGCATACACATACATATAATTATACTCTTTGTTTATTGTCAATTGTCAAACTTTTGTTAACCAACCTATATAGTAGGGACCATAGACCTATATAGTCCTACTTCAGTGAACAATACCCACTAGTCCATGGATACGGGTATTGTTCCCAAAAACCAAGATACACCTGGCTATACTTGACGCAATATAAAAAAAATCACCACCGTAACTGTATAGGTACTTATTATACCCAGTAAACGAATATTATTTACTGTTCAAGCAGTTTTGAAAATTAATGTGATACCTATATTACAGAACCTAAAATGGAAATGATTAAAAAGCCAAACTACTAGGTAGCTAACAAAGGTGTTTATTAAGCTCAAGTTTATTGATTAATACAATTAGAAATACACGAATTGATAAATGAATGAATAAATTGAAATACAATAATTAATACAATAGTTAATAAGTCTTGATCAATAATGCGCTCTTTCTGGTATGAAATTGAAACATCTCTACAGCTTGTTTAGTCGGTTGGCATTTGTTATGGCGAATTTACATTACGAAATTAGTGGCATGAAATTAATTTCGTGACATTAGTTTTACCAACAGTTTCACGTGTAATTTAATACTTTCGTAATGCATGCATTAATTTCACGCATGCAAATTAGTTTCGTGCCCTGCGCGATTTTTTGGTGAAATTAGTTTCATGCAACTAATTTCATAGTGTAGACGCGACGTGAACTAATGTCGCGAAAGGGCCTGCACTGTGCGGATGTGTGTATTGTTAGTTCGGACGCACTTCAAGCCTTGAAAATGGCAAACCAACGATGGAGTACAGAAAAAAAAAATGATCTTATTTAATGAATATCAGCGACAAGGGTGTCTGGGATCCGAAACACCTACAGTAAAAAATCAAAATTATCTTCACTCATTCGAAAATAGTTTTTATAACTCTCAAGATCTTCATCTGCCAATTCAGAGACTAACTTCATTGCCCCTAAATGCCGTCTTGTTGACCATCCTCGAATCTACCAACTTTTTTTTTCTTGATAGTATTTTTTTAAGTTTTTATAGTTATTTATGCATTTCTTTAGCTACATTGAATATAGCAAATTATAGCTTTGATGCTGAAGGCGCCATGGTTACTGCGATACTGTGGATTTCGAGACACTAATTTTTTAACGAAATTACTTTCGTAAAACTGAGCTCAGCATGCATGACACTAATTTCGTAATGTAAATCCCGCATAAGTTAGCTTCATGCCGTACACTTTTAAACGAAAACGAGTTTTTATCTTTTATGAATATTATCAATCGTGAATACTAGAAGCGTCTAGAAGTAAGAAGTATTAAGAATCATCAGAACCTATATTCGTTTAAGAGAACAACTTATACGCATAAATCCTATAAATAACAGAGTAGTAATAAATTCGAAATAATTGATCGAATCGAATAATTTTCAAAGATAAAATTGATATTTTTTTATGTGCCAATCAATGATGTTATAGTAAAAAGAGGTAGATACGTTAAATTAGTACTAATACGAAGTCAAGCTTGTCCGTGGCGTATGTACCTATATATATTTATAAACACACTAAGCTATACGATATTATGCGGACGAATTAAATCGACAATTAGTTGATGATAATATCATATAGCCGCGTGAGCAGAGTTAACTTGACAAGGTTGTAATGTGTGAAAAAGATAGCATGCTAACTAGCAAGACCGTAAACAAGACTGATATATATTACGCAGTGTCGTTGCGATGTCACGACTTACTTCATAGATTAACAATTAAAATGTCACAGAACGAACATAAAATTGTTTGATGCCTACGGTTTAGTAAGCAGAATTGATATATTTAAAATGAACTCCTGACTATTCTTTTAAGAAATAAAACAGCAAAGGACAAATAATTTTATTTTTTTATTTTCATTTAGTTCATTATCATTGGTGCCAATGCTGTTAATATGCTGTTTTCTTAAATTGGTTCCCTTCAAACTACTTTACGATATAATGATACACAGCTCTTAATTGGTATTTCACATAGAAATTACACCGAAAGCTAAGTTTGACGAAAATAATATTTATGTAAATTAGATTCTAAATTAAATAGACGTCCTTATGTACATTTTTATTTAATGTCGAGAGTAAAATGTATTAATAACTTATAATTAATAACATTACAATAACTTTGTCATTTACTTTTGAAGGTAACATTTAAATATTTGTAATTAAATACAATTAATATGATGTGCTTAGCAACGAAAGTTTTTATTATGAAAGCATCAGTTTCTGAGAAACTTAAATAGGTTAGCCTTTATAACAATAATAATTTCCTACATTTAGAAAAGAATAATAGATAAAAAATAATACATAGGCAGCCTATAGCCATCACATCTAGCCATGCTAGACAAAATTATATTATGCATTGAGGAATCATATTTCATATTAGTTATGTACTATAATTATGCATTTATACATGACCATTGACAATGGTATGTTTCTCAAAGATTTCTCTTTGCAAGTACAGTTCTTTGACTAAATCTTGTATAAACGGGTGGTCAAATTTTCCCTCTGTTGCAGTGAAGAACTCTTCACATTTCTTTGGAGTATTTTCACGTTTTTCGTACTCAAATGCTTGTAGGATCATATCATAACGGTCCAAGTCTTTTGCAAATTTAGCCTCAGGTGAACTTTGGTCTTCGTATTCCTAAAAATAAAATAATAATTAATGACAGACTGAGACAAATATCTTTTTATATATTTTTTGATGTTTTGTGTTGTTGTTACCGTGTAAAATGACGCAGTACATTTTAAGCAGTCGTTACTAGCATTTCGTCGAAAGTTCTTATATACTACAACATACGATAAGAGGTGGACGAGTAAATATGTATTAATATATTTCTTGACATTTACAGTGAAGTGTGGGCGGAATTCAATCTTATCTTCCTATATTCATGGATCCTTGTGTTGGCAAAATTAAGATATCTTTTAGTATTTCATTGCCAACATAGGTAAATAAGTATAAGGTCCAAGTGATGTTAAGGAGTCACTGTCACTCATAAACATCAGTATTGCTATGGGCACAACCAAGTTGCCATCTGGCAAGGCTTTCTTTTCATTATATAATATTTTAAGCAAATTACATAAATTTTAAGTAACTGAAAAGGTCATTAAAAATAATTTTGTCAAAACAGTAAAATAAACACTGTTCTTATTATTTTGCTATCTCAATTACCCTTCTTGTCGACTGTACTTTAAAATATACACATCCTGTTGTAGCATAGTAAAATCATTATTTATAGTCGCAAAAATGTGCCATTAAAAAAGAAATATGTCCTTCTACATATATCATATAAATTGTTCTCTTACTTTGTATAATTCATACATTCTATCACCAGCAATTCCAGTTAGTCCTGAAATTGTCTTCATGGCCTCATCTTCTCTTCTGTGTTTTTCTTCAGGACTCACTCCACAGTGAGGTGTGAGGTCTCCAACAATGCACTCAGCCAAGTCGTGAATGAGAGCTGTAAATCACAAAAGTATGATAATTATATGATAAGCTATTTAGACTATTGGTTGTAAACTATGTTACTAGGCACTAATGACTATAATTCATCACTTAAACCATACAGAAACTCATAATACTATAAGCTTGTAAAAACAACAGATGAGATTTACCATACAAAAGGAAGAAACTCTACCTGATATAATTGATATTGCTACATGTAATATTAATTACTATTCTCTCTTAATGTACAGCTTAGAGTAATAGTAATAACTGGCTTGCCAGTCAATTGGTGAAAACTTATTCACAATGGAGTTCATTCAAATGGAGTGGCCTTGACACCTCAAATTAGAATGAGGATGCTGGAATGGAGCTCATATGATACCTCACCACAAATAATAGCTTCGAAACAGCAATTAGCACTTCACTATAATTGTATATGAACAGTCAGTTCATTTGTTTGTCCTCCATTAAGGTAATAAGGTTCTAATACTTGTTTTTAGAAATAATAGAATCAACCATTTTAATTTTTTTTTCTGTGGTCTTGTTAAGTCTAAAAAAAGTCACAATGCCAAGTCTCCAGTCGATGTCTTCTTGTTAGGGAACGTACCCATACTACGTGACCTATTTTTTTAGTTTTTTCGACCTCTCCCTCCCCTCGGTGATCACTCGTAGTATATGCCAAACCCCCCCCTCTCCCCCTTTAGTTTTCACGTAGTATTCATAATTATGATTTTTAAACATTGCACAGGCAAAAATTGAAAAAAAAAAAGTGTTTCATACTCGTCTTTATGGCATAAGACTGCATGCACACTTAAATTACTAGTGAATTATGTATTATAAAAAAGAACAACATTCTCTCACTAAAATCGACTACGTGACAAAAACCTGAGCCACCCCCCTGCTCCTGTGACTGACCGTAGTATTTTAAAGACTCCGCTCCCCCCCCTAAACGGGTCACGTAATATGGGTATGTTCCCTTATTGTAGGTCACATGTCCTGTCAAAGAGGTTGCATGCAACAACAATATATAAATAAATATTTTTTTAGCATTAAGGGAGAGAGATAATTATATTAACAGCATAATGTAAAGTCAATACTGGATATATGGAAGTAACTAGCAGCATAAAATAATTTTTGATTGTCACATAAAGTATACATGCCTGTGGTCCACCTGATTCTATTTAAATAAATTTCTAATATATTAAAATGGTAGGCTGAGCATTAATATGTTAAATTAATATTGTTCACAATGGCAATTCACCTATTTGAAGACATTTTATTCTGTCCAATTTAGTAGGATTATTTTCTTCTGTTAGTAAGAATGTCATGATTCCCATCCTGTACATGTGGCCGGCTATTGTCTCACAATCATTAATATCACAGAGGATCCAACCCGTTCTTTTGACATGCTGAAACAGATTGATAAGGTTGTATTGATTATAGTACAAAATAATGTTACTTTACTAATTTTTGCTAATTTGATTCATTGGTACTAATTGATTTTGTTATGTAGTCACATGCATTAATGCTAATGAGAAATCGCAGCTATCTCCATATATAATTTATATACGATACACAATTTCAAATCTGAAGAGTATGTACATGGCCCTGGAAGTTAGATGCACATACTAAACTCACATATTGCTGATACTCACCACCGTTTTATGGAAATGATATGGAAAGGGGAGAATGGGATAGATAGCTCTTCACTATAATACCTGTGTGAATTTGTTTTAACTATGATTTTATACCACTCAACAGCCAGGTGAATTATTATTATTATTTTTATTGCTCTTGTAGGCAGACGAGCATACGGCGCACCTAATAGTGAGTGGTTACCGTCGCCCATGGACTTCAGCAATGCCAGGAGCAGAGCCAAACCACTGCCTACAGAGGCAGCCCTCAAATTGTTAAACATGAATTTTGATAGAACCGTGTAGATATTGGTTTAAGAATTACATCAATAGCTTGAAAGAATACTTATATAATTATTTTTCAGTCTAAATTTTATACTAAACTAAGATCGACCTGCCTTCGGCTCCACAATTGATCTTAGGAAATACATTATTTACTTACTTTACTGTTAAGACACTATTAATATCTACTCTATAAATTCTATATTCCTGTTTTTATCTGTTAAGAGATAACAATCAATAACAGTCAATAGAGGTTAAATCAGAGGGTAGATAAAAATTTTTACAAAGGAATTGAAGATGATTTTTTTAAGTATTTATAAACGAAGTTTGATAATGTAAATGTTTGTAACAAGAAATTACATAACGAATTGATTGGGAATGGTACAAAAATATTTTTTACCATAATTAGGACAGTAAATAAACCAAATACCAAATCAGGCTGAGTTTTCTACTATCTTAATAGGCATATGGGCATACGGCCACTGAATGGTGAATGGTCACCTGTTAATGCACATCGACAATGCCATTGTCACGACCTGGCCTCTGTGCTGTTCACATACCTTATTGAATGGTCGTTTTTCTTCAAACAAAATTTTAAAATGAGCCATTTATGGGGTTCAAAATTGCTGATGTCCACGAGCGACGATGGCCATTTAACAACAAATGGGCCGCTCGTCTTGACTGCGTGTGGAATAAAAAACTGTCTCACCTTAAGGCGCCCTACCAATTCCAAAAATTCCAATATTTTCGAATTTTCCATCGTTAATGTCGTTGTTTTATGTACAGTATTCCACCACGTTTGTTTTAGATCAAAATTAGTCTTTCACAGCTTGGTAAGTACTATGAGTATGAATTAAATGCCTATTGATATTTAGTGTTAACTTTAAAATACACTAAAATAAATGTATATTCAGATCATAAAATAACTAGTTATGCGAAGAAGTTATTGATATTAAACATGCCGCTTTTAAAGGACATGAATTAACTTATCAGGCCGATTCAGCGATTTCAGCGGGGGACGACTGGACCATAGATTATACACTTAATCATAGATTATACACTTAATATATTTGAGACACTGTTTTGGACAGGTGTATTAATGGCCGTTTTCCAATTACAGCACAAGAGCGCATTATGCGGCATAATGCTCAACTAAGCTTCAGCATAATTCGGCATTGTGCGTCACTGAGTCGCATTATGCTCTGTAATTGGAAAACTACCATTAAGTAATGGTTAATTGTCTTGTAATTGTAATTGTTAATTGTATCTTGTGCTGTAATTGGAAAACGGCCATTATCAGTGGCTCGAGACTAAATAGAGATATGTTTAGGCACAGGGCCTAGTATTGGTAAATATTAGTGTATAATCTTTTGTGTCGTTTTTCCAATACAGGAAGGGGACTTTTTGGCGGGAACGCGAGGAGTGAAGTTGGGTGATTTGTTTTATTTTTTCTAATTAGTGTTTCTTCGGGTTTAAATGTGTAATAATGGTGGTTTATTAACTGTTTAATATCTGTGAAAGTGCACAAATTTGGGAAAATGAAACAAAGCCGCTGGATGTAACTTCTCGGGATCCTCCAAAAAGTCCACTGAAAAAATCTTAGTAAATGACCACCATTTTACTGAGATTATATTTCATCCCATATCATTTCAATTCATTTCATTTAATTTCATCCCAGTTGATTAGTGTCTCAAATTAATCATCTTTATTTCATTTCACTCCATAATATAATTTTTCATAAGACATGACTTAAAGGTCTCAAGTTACCAGGTCATAAAATCTTTTAAAAAAAATGTTGTTGAATGTTTGAACCGATTCTGTTAATTCTTTTTCGAAAGGGTAGACTTCTCGAACGGTAATCATCAAAATCTGATGTTGGGATCCTGGAAATCCAGAAAAATCTATAATTTTCAAAGCCTATCTTGAAGTGATGTGGGTGTTTATTGTTATTCATCTTATTCTGTGCCGCTACGCTCCGGCTGGCCGGCGCCTTGTACATCAATATTACGCTCTTGAACATTATTTTGCTGCGATGCTATTTTAAAACTGCGATATTTTCTCATACTCATTAAAATACTCATAGCGAGATACTTACTCATTCAAATCAAGTGACGGGAAATTTCTTTAAAATGAAATACTTGTAATGAATAACGTATTTATTTGGATAGGGATTAATATCATCTTCATAAAAACACCTTCACAAACAATGCTTTATTTTAGAACATATTTGGTTACCATAAAAAACGTTATACTGAGTTAACCTTAAAATATAGACATATGCTGTTGCGGACTTTTTTTAAAAGAGAAAAACTTTAACCATTTCCGCAGCGCACGCAGCGGCAGCTCTTAAAAGGGAAAATAACCCCGATTTCGAACATTTTTTATTGGTGCCACGCTTGTGTTGGTCTTAACGTGATGTTATATAGCTTTATATAGCCTTCCTCAATAAATGAGCTATCTGATACTGAAAGAATTTTTCAAATCGGACCAGTAAGTAGTTCCTGAGATAAGTGCGTTCAACCAAACAAACAAATAAACTCTTCAGCTTCATATCAATAATAAAGTATGAAATTGCCGTTTTAATAAAATAGGTACTTCGAATTGACAATTTTTTTTTTATTGCTTAGATGGGTGGAAGAGCTCACAGACCACCTGGTGTTAAGTGGTTACTGGAGCCCGTAGACATCCACAACGTAGATGCGCCACCCATCTTGAGATATAAGTTCTAAGGTCTCAAGTATAGTTACAACGGCTGCCCCACCCTTCAAACCGAAACGCATTACTGCTTCGCGGCAGAAATAGGCAGGGTGGTGGTACCCACCCGCGTGGACTCACAAGAGGTCCTACCACCAGTAAGAACCCGAATAATTACTATCTTTATACCTCGAAAAGAACTTAAAATTAATATTTTTATAATAAGGAACTTCGTTCCTATTCGGTGTCCCACGATACCACACATTCCTTTTTTTCAAATGGTACCTACTAATGAGGTTCTTCTTTAAAAAAATTTGGGACTGCTAATGAACGCACCCTGCGATTTGGTTTAAACGCTTTCGAGATGGAAATTTTGACTTGAATATCGAACCACGTGGAAGACCGCCAACACATGTGAATAAAAATGAATTGAAAGATATGGTGGAAGCCGATCAGAGCCAAACTATCCAGGACAGCGGCATGGTTTAACGTTACCTTACCAACAATATTGACTCATTTGCGTCAAATCAATAAAAATAAAAAAATATAAAAAAATGGGTGCCTTATGATTTGACTGATCTGCAGAAAGAAACGCGTGTTGAAACTTGTGTTGCATTGTTGAATTGTTACAGAAATGAAGGAATATTGTATCGAATTGTGACATGTAATGAAAAGTGGATTCTTTACGATAACCGTAAGCTAAAAATGCAATGGCTGACCCCAGGTCAGACGCCGCAACAGTTTCCTAAAGCAAAGATTACCAATAAAAAGGTAATAGTAACTGGTCTCAGCATGGTGTTATTCACTGTAACTTTCTCCGATCTGGTGAAGCAATAACGTCAGATGTCTACTGTGCCGAACTCCGAACAATGATAGCAAAACTTGCAGTGAAACAGCTCCGATTTATGCTTCATGATAACGCGAGACCTCATACTGCACGAGAAACCGCTTTAACTCTACAGGAACAGCAATTAGAAACCATTCGTCAGCCTCCGTATTCGCCAGACCTTGCTCCATCGGACTATCATTTTTTGCGTGTTTTGGACAATTTTCTACGTGATAAAAAGTTTTCTTCCCAGGAGGCAGTACAAAATGCTTTCACACAGTTTGGAGAATCTAGATCACCAGAGTTCTATCGCAAAGGCATAAATGACCTTCCCATTAGATGGCAGCAATGTACCTAGTCAGGTCATAAATTCTGTCACATGTTTAATGTAAAATAATTGAAACAAATTTATTCATTATGTAACCATTCATACACCAAAATGAACTTAACAAAACATAGATTCTTATGACACTAAAGTTTATTCAAAATGACCTCCGTGATTTTGAATACAGGCCTTCAATCTGCGCGGCCAGTCGTCTATCGCAGCACGAACGAGTTCCATGTCAATATCGGCGGCTGCCTTAATCAAGGATGTCTTGAGTGACTCCAAATTGGGATGAGGCTTTGAGCACGCCTTTTCCTCCAAGTGTTGCCATAACTTGTAATCTAACGGATTCAAATCTGGACTGGAGGAGGGTCAGTCTTCGTGCCGATGAAGACGATTTCACGCGCCGCCAGCCAGTCTTGTGTGCTCTTCGCTCTATGAGCTGGCGCCGAATCTTGTTGGAATACCCAGTGCCTGTTATTGAACATGGTATGAGAAACAGGTTCCACAAGGTTCGTCAGGACTGTATTTTGATACACAACTGCATTCGTTTTTACACCTTTCTCACAAAAATGTACCTCTGTTAAGCCCCAATAAGAAACTACCAACCATACCATGAGCGAGGATGGAAAATTACCTCGTTGGACACGCGGAATACGGTTGCTCGCTTATTCACTACTGTGTGCGTACACCTTATCATTTTGTTTGTTGTAGCTCTCTTCTACGGTAAAAAATTTTTCATCCGAAAAAAGAATTTCCCGATATTTTTCTCCCGCGTACCGCTTCAACAAAGCGCGGCATCTCTTCAGTCTCAGGTCCATTAGACGAGCATTCAAACGATGTCCTGTTTTTCTTCGATATGCCCGAAGCCCTAAGTTTTCATTTAACACCCTTTTCACCGTGGTTCTGCTTAACCCCATCTGAAGGGCCAACAGTTTCTGCTTACGTTTGGGATTTCTTTGAATTCGCGCCTTCACAGCTTTTATCACTGCTGGAGTCCTAACAGACCGAAGGCGACCTCTTCTTGACCTGTCATCTACACTAGAGTCTTCATTGTATCGTTTGATGGTACGATAAACGAATCTTTTGGTTATATTCAAATTTTTCAGTATGTTAAAAATTTGAATTGGCGCGTAACCGCAACGATGCAATGCAATAACTGCAACACGGTCTTCTTTAAGCGTCCACTCCATATTTAAAAATGAGTAAAATACTAAATGTATACTATTTTTATTTTCATGAACAATTCGAAATTCGAATTCAATAAACTTTTTTGTAGCCAGCATTCTAAAAGAAAAGTTTTTACTGTGTGACAATACTTATGACCTGACTAGTTATAGATAATAATGATAGAATAGATGAATAGATATTTTGGTTAAATAAATATGTTAAAAGAAAAAAAAAATGTTAATCATTTATTTTATCGTTACAACTATTATAGGTACAACGAGGTAAGATGATTTAAATTAAATAAAATTAATAATTTTGTGCAGCGACCGGCGCGGCGCGTGCGCGTTATTATATTTCTCTTTTATCGACCCTCAGTATTTTTACGAATCCTGCGCAGGGGTCGCGTCGGTCCCACGGCGTTGTTCGACACTATATGGTTCCGCTTAGCGTGCGACGATTAATTATTTTACTTCGGTTCCGCACGTTACAAAATGAATTTAAATTTTTCAGTACAAATCGTCAATTTCATACTTTAATCCCTAATATTAGTATATATTAAAAAATTGTGCACGTAATAAAAGTAAAACTTCTTTTGCGGTGTGGAGTATTGTATCAAATTTCACTTCTAATAAGGAATGCTGTGCTTAAAAGTAACAACCTAGCTTGCTTTGTCCTTTCCCTGTCTCCACGGTTGAGTGGTTCGAGATATGCTCTGTGTATTTTCTTATTCTCGCTCTTCTTAAATTGTATATTTTCTCTTTAGCCGTAACGAATCTGTCGCGAGTTAAATTTTACAATCAACGCACCTAAAGAAGTTTCACTTCAAAATTCATTTTTGATATGCGGGCTATCCAGTAGTGGACGTCTGTGGGCTGAAAGAAAGAGAGAGGTAAGACTATTTGGTTCTAACAGGAAAGTTGCGTAATCTAAATAAATGGCTTTCAAATAATAAATTATAAAATAATTTCACACTCAAAGTATGAGCACCGCGGCGCACAGGATTCTCACATTCCGATAGAGGCACCCGTCACGTGCGGACGTGCTCATCGACCACTCGATTGCCCGGCCTTTGTTCGCCCGGCTTTTGTTAGCCCGGCCATTGTTCGCGCGGCCTGTGTTCGTGGTACATCTGCCGACCAAGTGTTTTTTCTGGAAGTTTTTAATTGTTTTGTTTCTTTTTGTTATTTCTGTGTTCGTGGTACATCTGCCGACAAACTGTCTTCCTGGAAGTGTTTAATTGTTTTGTTTCTTTTTGTTATTTCCGTTTTGTTGTGTTTTTTTCTTTGTCCTGTAGTAATCGTGCCGCATCGCCACCTGTGTTCAATAGAACCGCTCAGGTCCGAGAATTTGGGGCCTCGCCGCAAGGCGAGTGTTTTCTAAGACCCAGGATAGCCCCACCTGGGCACGTAGCCATCATGGACGCTGTATTTGCGGAATTTCTCCGGCTTCGCTACCCAAAGCTCACTTCCGAGTTTCAGGCCTTCAAGGCCGATCACACCGCGAGCCCTCTCGTGGACTCCGCCGAGCTCGCTGCTCCTGCGTCGCCTGTACCTGCGTACAAAGCTTCTGCATCGAGCACCGCAGCCTCCGTCGTGCCTGCCGTTCCCGCGTCGCCTATACTGGCGAGTAAAACTGCTGCGTCGTCCGCCGTGGTCACCGTTCCAGCAGCGCGATCATCCGCGGCCTCCGTCGCACCCTCCAAAACACCTACTCGTAGGTCACCTGCGCCCGCCTCCTCGTCCTCCGACTCTGACTCGGAGATGGAGGTCGACCTCGCCCCCGCCTCATCGACGGATGGATTCACCCTGGTGCAAAAGGGTAAGAAGCGTGCCGCGGAGTCTCGAGCTCCCGCGGCCGCTGAAATTAGCAAAGCCGCGAACGCGTCGCGCCCCCGCCCTCAGACTCCCGTTGCGCCTCCAGCCCGTGCCACTCCGTCGCCGCTTCCGGTGGCACAAAATAAAACCCAGACCCCTCCCCCGGTAATCCTTCAAGAGAAGGCAGCTTGGGAACGAGTTTCCCTGGCCCTTAAGGCCAAAAATATCAATTTCACGAATGCCCGTAACCTCGCGAACGGCATTCAAATTAAGGTTCGAACACCCGACGACCATAAGGCCCTCTCTTCTTACCTCCGTAAGGAGCGTATAAGTTTCCACACGTATACGCTCCAGGAGGAGCGCGAACTCCGTGCCGTTATACGTGGAATCCCGAAGGAGCTAGATGCCGAGCTCGTTAAGGCCGACCTTCTCGAACAAGGCCTACCGGTTAACTCCGTACACCGCATGCATACAGGCCGCGGAAGGGAGCCGTATAATATGGTTCTCGTCGCCCTCCAGCCTACCCCCGAGGGTAAGCAAATATTCAACATCCGAACGGTCTGTAGCCTTTCCGGAATCGCAGTCGAAACCCCACACAAGAAAGGCACACCTAGCCAGTGCCATAACTGCCAATTATACGGGCATTCTTCCCGTAACTGTCACGCGCGCCCCCGATGCGTCAAGTGCTTAGGCGATCACGCCACGGCCCTATGCACTCGCGATCAAAAAACCGCGACGGAACCGCCTAGCTGCGTCCTGTGTCGAACACAGGGTCACCCCGCAAATTACCGCGGATGCCCCCGAGCCCCTAAAATAAATCGACGCGTCGCCCGCCAAAACCGCCTCCGAGCTTCCGGCCCAGACATCAAAGCCTCGGCACCCTCTGTGTCGCAGGCTAAGCCAGCGTTCGTTTCGGCGCCGGTGCCCAGTGTCTCGGCCTGGGCGAAACCGCTGCCGTACACGAACACGGCTACAACTCCCTCCTCCGCGATTCGTCCCGCCCCCGCGACTCGTCCCTCTCCCGCGACTTGCCCTCCGACCGCGTCCGACAATCTCGCTTTAGCGATCGACTTCTTTCAGTCGATCAACTTTGAGCGCGTTAACGCTTTGGGCGACGCCATTCGCGCTGCCTCCACTGCACAACACTTTATCGCCGTTGTGCAAGAATACGCCGACGTATACGCGTCATTAAATACGTACGTCCTCCCCTCACTCCGCCGGTAATCAATGGCGTATATAAGTAGAATAAAGCCCCTATCCGTAACGATAGGATTTTTTAACGCTTACGGTCTCGCAAATCAACGTGATCAGGTTTCTGACTTTTTGCGTGACCATCAAATTGATATCTTTTTAGTGCAGGAGACCCTACTTAAGCCCGCGCGCCGTGACCCTAAAATCGCGAACTATAACATGGTCAGGAACGACAGGCTCTCTGCTCGTGGTGGTGGTACCGTCATTTACTATAGAAGAGCCCTGCATTGCGTCCCGCTCGATCCTCCCGCGCTCGCTAATATCGAAGCATCAGTGTGCCGAATCTCACTGACGGGACACGCGCCGATCGTTATCGCGTCCGTTTATCTTCCACCGGATAAGATCGTTCTAAGCAGTGATATCGAGGCGCTGCTCGGCATGGGGAGCTCTGTCATTCTGGCGGGCGACCTAAATTGTAAACACATCAGGTGGAACTCACACACTACAACCCCGAATGGCAGGCGGCTTGACGCGTTAGTCGATGATCTCGCCTTCGATATCGTCGCTCCGCTAACCCCGACTCACTACCCGCTAAATATCGCGCATCGCCCGGATATACTCGACATAGCGTTATTAAAAAACGTAACTCTGCGCTTAGACTCGATCGAAGTAGTTTCAGAGTTAGATTCAGACCACCGTCCCGTCGTTATGAAGCTCGGTCGCGCTCCCGATTCCGTTCCCGTCACGAGGACTGTGGTGGATTGGCAGACGCTGGGCATCAGCCTGGCTGAATCTGATCCACCATCGCTCCCGTTTAACCCAGACTCTACCCCGTCTCCTCAGGATACCGCTGAAGCCATAGACATCTTAACGTCACACATCACCTCAACATTAGATAGGTCATCGAAACAAGTTGTAGCGGAGGACTTCCTTCACCGCTTCAAATTGTCCGACGATATTAGGGAACTCCTTAGAGCTAAGAACGCCTCGATACGCGCCTACGACAGGTATCCTACCGCGGAAAATCGTATTCGAATGCGTGCCCTACAACGCGACGTAAAGTCTCGCATCGTCGAAGTCCGAGATGCCAGATGGTCTGATTTCTTAGAAAGACTCGCGCCCTCTCAAAGGTCTTACTACCGCTTAGCTCGTACTCTCAAATCGGATACGGTAGTAACTATGCCCCCCCTCGTAGGCCCCTCAGGCCGACTCGCGGCGTTCGATGATGATGAAAAAGCAGAGCTGCTGGCCGATACATTGCAAACCCAGTGCACGCCCAGCACTCAATCCGTGGACCCTGTTCATGTAGAATTTGTAGACAGTGAGGTAGAACGCAGAGTCTCCTTGCCACCCTCGGACGCGTTACCACCCGTCACCCCGATGGAAGTTAAAGACTTGATCAAAGACCTACGTCCTCGCAAGGCTCCCGGTTCCGACGGTATATCCAACCGCGTTATTAAACTTCTACCCGTCCAACTCATCGTGATGTTGGCATCTATTTTCAATGCCGCTATGGCGAACTGTATCTTTCCCGCGGTGTGGAAAGAAGCGGACGTTATCGGCATACATAAACCCGGTAAACCAAAAAATCATCCGACGAGCTACCGCCCGATTAGCCTCCTCATGTCTCTAGGCAAACTGTATGAGCGTCTGCTCTACAAACGCCTCAGAGACTTCGTCTCATCCAAGGGCATTCTCATCGATGAACAATTCGGATTCCGTACAAATCACTCATGCGTTCAACAGGTGCACCGCCTCACGGAGCACATTCTACACGGGAGCTCTCTTCTTCGACGTCGCAAAAGCGTTCGACAAAGTCTGGCACAACGGTTTGATTTTCAAACTATTTAACATGGGCGTGCCGGATAGTCTCGTGCTCATCATACGGGACTTCTTGTCGAACCGCTCTTTTCGATATCGAGTCGAGGGAACCCGCTCCTCCCCACGACCTCTCACAGCTGGAGTCCAGCAAGGCTCTGTCCTCTCACCCCTCCTATTTAGCTTATTCGTTAACGATATTCCCCGGTCGCCGCCGACCCATTTAGCTTTATTCGCCGACGACACGACTGTTTACTATTCCAGTAGAAACAAGTCCCTAATCGCGAAGAAGCTTCAGAGCGCAGCCCTAGCCCTAGGACAGTGGTTCCGAAAATGGCGCATAGACATCAACCCAGCGAAAAGTACTGCGGTGCTATTTCAGAGGGGAAGCTCCACACGGATTTCCTCCCGTATTAGGAGGAAGAATCTCACACCCCCGATTACTCTCTTTAGTCAATCCATACCCTGGGCCAGGAAGGTCAAGTACCTGGGCGTTACCCTGGATGCATCGATGACATTCCGCCCGCATATAAAATCAGTCCGTGACCGTGCCGCGTTTATTCTCGGTAGACTCTACCCCATGATCTGTAAGCGGAGTAAAATGTCCCTTCGGAACAAGGTGACACTTTACAAAACTTGCATAAGGCCCGTCATGACTTACGCGAGTGTGGTATTCGCTCACGCGGCCCGCACACACATACACACCCTTCAATCTCTACAATCCCGCTTTTGCAGGTTAGCCGTCGGAGCTCCGTGGTTCGTGAGGAACGTTGACCTACACGACGACCTGGGCCTCGAATCTATCCAGAAATACATGAAGTCAGCGTCGGAACGGTACTTCGATAAGGCTATGCGTCATGATAATCGCCTTATCGTAGCCGCCGCTGACTACTCCCCGAATCCTGATCATGCAGGAGCCAGTCACCGTCGACGCCCTAGACACGTCCTTACGGATCCCTCAGATCCAATAACCTTTGCACTAGACGTCTTCAGCTCTAGGAGCAGGCTTAGGGAACTCGGTAACCGTACTCGTCGAACTCGACAAAGAGTTCGCCGTGCAACCTAACCCATGAATCAGCTCGCTGAGTTTCTCGCCGGATCTTCTCAGCGGGTCGCGATTCCGATCCGGTAGTAGATTCATTCGCGAAGCAGCTGCTCTTGAGCTGTTAGGTCTCCTTCGGAGGCGCTCGGGTAGCTGTTAGCAAATCCCACCCCTCCTGGCTGAGCCTTTGCTCGCCCACCTGTCCTGGTGAAACTGGAAAGGCCTCCGGGCCACCAGTAATCCTTCAATCATAAAAAAAAAAAAAAGGATTCTCACAAAATTATTATTATTTTCTCATTTTTAAACCAACCAATTATTTTGAGAGTTTTTCTGGATTTATTGCTATCTAGTTTTACATATCTATTATACCACGATGATTTCGAGTTCACGTTTCCAAATGGCTTGAGGAAGTTAAAATAAGCTGATAACAAACAACCTGAGCCTATCCGCGTCAAAATAAAATCGGAAATTATAAAATGAAAATATTAAATTAGATCATTTACGAATTTACATTACAATTTACACTTAAATTTTTCGATTTTACTAATACCGGACAAGAGACATTAATTGAGGCATAACATAAAAGTTAATGTGATATAAGTAATTGGTACATACGATAAGCTGAAAACTAATATAAAATGCTACGGAAATCTTTGATACTGATTTTTGTATTTCTATTGTTAGGTATTGAATTTTAATGTAATCGATTTAATTATAAAATAGAAACCTTCATAAGTTCGACCAATTAATGGACTAGATGGACTCGTGTTACAATGTCCAAGAAAGTTTAGTGGGACACAGTTTGATTAATATGATCGATGGTAGGCAGGTGGACCGCTCTGTGAATCGTAATGCTTCGCGATATACCGCTACGTAAATTTAAATTCTATCTTTGCGCCGTTCGACCAGTGAAAATGTTGGAGTCCTCGCAGACGGTCCTCCAATTGTATTTAGCTTCAAAATGAGCATTCTAACACGTTTAAAGTTTGAACAAGTTACGTTCGGTGTGCCGAAATTTGGTTATTCCCGTTCGTGTACTGGTGTTTCTTCTCAGGAAACCGAAACGGTATGATTCCGTTGCTCGTTTTCTTTTGTGCAGGTTTGTCTATTATTTTGTTTGATTGTCATTAACCGTTAATTGTTCCTTAAATTTTAAGAACATTACACAGTCTTTGTTCTTTAAATGTTTAAGTAAGACTTTTACAACGTATATAAGTTTTTCTTAGAACGTATTATTTGTCGAATTAAATAATATTGTAATTGTGTACAGGTCCTTAATATTATTCATTAGTCATTTGAATCTTTCATTTCAATTTGCTTGATATACGTGACTCGTAAAAAAATTATGATAAAATCTACATCAGTACCTATCCTTTTAAACTCGAAGCTAACTATGGAGTCTTGGAAGACAGAGAATATAAGCCTCTAGAATGTTAATTACTCGACTTTTACTTAAGCGCTTATTTTGAAAACGGTGTGTGACTTGCAAAATAATTAAGGTAATCACGTTGCTAGTTCGAATAGATTCGCTTATATTTCTGTACATCTTCACCTCCTTTACCATCACCTTGTTTAACAATAAAGTTAGATAAAGTATTTTCTTCGGTTTTCGCAAGTCGCAAACATAATGAACTTTTACGTGTAAATCGCACAAAATCTTCTTCAAAAGAGGCTCGTGGAGAGTACTTGAAGGTAGGCAGCGGCTTGGCTCTGTTCCTGGCATTGCTGAAGTCCATGGGCGACGGTAACCACTCACCATCAGGTGGGCCGTATGCTCGTCTGCCTACAAGGGAAAAAGAAGTCAAAAATAATATTAATATTATTAATTATATTTTACTATAATGATAATTTTAAAATGCGAGATTAAGCTGTAAAAATCGTATTAATGAAAGAAATATTAGATATATTGTGTAATAAACTAACTTTTTAGTAACATTTTTTTTCTGCCTGCTATGCCTCCGTATGATAAAATGTCATGGAGCCTGTAGCTCTACATGAGACGAAAAATATCTATACTTTTCCGTATGTATTTACTTTTCCCTAAATACTATAATATGTGCTTAATATAATTTATTACTTTTTTTTATTAACTAAGAAGGACAATTCAGGACACACGTGATTTAAAAAAAAATACCAAATGCATTGATCGCATAATCCGAATGCTACTCAAATGTGAGGTCAAACTCTTAACCGCCTCAGAAAGATTACTGCCCGGTAAAATTACTGTTTCGCGCAAAAATGCGCAGAACGGTGGTATGAACCAGTACAATATGCCTTGCTTTGTGATAAATTTTACCGAGAAAGTGAGGTAGGAAGATATGGTAAGGAGAGTAATTAATACCTTTGATGGTGGTTGAGGAAATCGCACTATTAATAATATCTCGGAAAGGCCTACCTCGCGCTCCCTCACCTTATGCAGACTATAGACAGACTCTTGTAGAACTTAGAAACTCTCTTGAATTCTCTTTCAAAATTGTCAGTCTAAATAAATAAGGAAGCTTTCTTTTATTTCACATAAAAATGTAGCATATGATTTTTTTTATTGTTTAGATGGGTGGACGACCTCACAGCCCACCTGGTGCTAAGTGATTACCGGAGCCCATAGACATCTATAATGTAAATGAGATATGAGTTCCACCTTGAGATATGAGTTCTAACGTCTCAGTATAGCTACAACGGCTGCCCCACCCTTCAAGCCGAAACGCATTACTGCTTCACGCCAGAAATAGGTAGGGTGGTGGTACCTATTCCGTGCGGACTCAAAAGAGATCCTACCACCGATTTGTCTGAAGATCAAGAAATGTGCCTTAAAATTGATATATTGGAAAAACGTGAAGTACCCTTCAATACGCGAGTTGTTTGAATTCTAAATAATTGTCCGTAACCAATAATCGTGCCTACAATTTGAAACTACGAAAACAATGATTTTTCCTAAAGTAATGTGAATAATATTTTCGTAGCGATAACTTCGGGTGGAACTGTAAAATGGGATGCTCCATCGCCCTATGATCCTGTGTGGCTGGCTAGTGTTCAAAAGTTCCCGCCAGCCCCTATACTGAACGACACTAGACTATGGGGCTGGGTGTACCAGCAAGATGTGGAATTCAGACTTTTTACTAGGTAATAAATTAATACTCTAATTTTTATTGGTCTGAAGCTCTACTGTGACGCTTATAATAGAGTGAAATGAAATTTTCTGTACCTAAAATTAGAGGAACTCCTATGTACCTTGAACAACGCATTCTGGGACCGTCTGTTAAATTGCTTCAAAATGATAATTCCTTACGTGACTGCGTTGTTTATTATTTGCTTAGTTTTACCATCCACATAATGTCAATTATGATGGTATTATTCTAAATGTTTTCTTTTAAAAGTTTCAAATACGTGTATTGAGAAATGTACGACACGATTGACATGCTTTTTCTCAAAGTATTTTTGCGAAAACAAAAACAAAGAATCTGATTTAGAAAAGAAATATTAATTAGTAAGGTAACGCGAGGTGATTATCATTGAACCGAGGACAGACAGATTCAAGTAAAGTGTACAAATTACAGGAGAAATCCCTTTGAATATCAAGTTCTCAAAATAAATGACTCAGCGTCGCTACGAGAATCGAATTTCGATTTCAACAAAAAGGTGAAAGTGCTTACCCATGGATGGTTAAACCACGGAGACAGCCCTATGCCTGAGTCCATTAAAGAAGGTAAATAAATTAAATTAAGTTTAAAGCTTGACACTGACTCTATCTTCTGTAATTAGAATTGTATATGGCTTTTTGGATTTTCGGTTTCCTAGTGGTTGGAAATATAAGAATACTGTTTTTTTTTAAATTTCAAATGGGATTTTCGTCCGATAGGTCAAGACAGAATCAGTTTATATTGAAATGCAATGTTAAATATTTGCTCTTAACAATTTTGTAATATATGTACAATGTAGATGGTTTTGCATGTGCAATCATGAGAAGCTCAATTATTACAGTCATTTAAAAAATATGGCGTCTTTAGTGACACCAAATGCCATCCATTTTATAATAACAGAAAAATTACTGACATCATTCCAATGTTTATTTTTCAGTTACCTAATTTTTTATATTATTGACTGTTACGTAATCCAAATTACTTGAAAATATTTTTTAACTTACGTATTACTTATTACCCCTTAATCTATGACCTATATAAAGTATAAAGTTATTTTTTCTTTCAGCATATCTAAACGTAAGCGACTTAAACATAATCGTAGTAGACTGGGGCAACGCTGCAAACGTAAACTATATTCTAGCCAGTTATAATGTCGCGGGTGTGGGTAAAATTCTGACGGACTTTCTTAATCACCTCATCGGAGAAGGAGTATCAATGAACGATGTGCACCTTATTGGACACAGCTTAGGTGCCCATGTGGTAGGAATAGCCGGGGCTTATGTGAAGAAAGGGCCTATTGATACTATCACTGGTTCGTATAAGTGATTCTTGCAAGTAATGTTAGTTAATTTTTTTTCAATATGCTAGTTCAATATATTTTTCCTTACCCATTCGCTGATAGCCTAAGGGGATATTTCAGCAACGCCCGGACGGGTAGATGAGCTTACGGGCTCAACCTGAGAGAATTTTGTAACACTAGCCCATGGAATCACTATCCCTAGTAAGAACAGTGCTTCGCAGAATCTACCAACGGATCGTAATCGCGACACTGAGAAGGCCCGGTCTATGCTCAGTGGGCTAAACAAGTTCAATAGTGAATCTAAAGATTCTAAAATTTGTGTTTATATTGATAGAAACATCGACCTAAAAATAGGCAAAGACAATCCAATTAGATAGCATCCCTATTTCCTTTTTGTTAGTAGGTATTGAAGAACTTAGGGCTACCACTTTTATAAAAGAGAAAATAGTTATTATATTAGTAAAAAAGATAAAAGGGTTAAATTAAATTTCTCCATTATAAAATAGATAGGTATAGAAAAATTAAGTTATTTATTACCTAATCTTGCAATTTAGGTCTGGACCCTGCATTACCTCTATTCACTTTGGGGAATAAAGATGCTCGTCTCGACAAGCATGACGCGCGACACGTGGAAGTGATCCACACTTGCGGCGGTTACCTCGGCTTCGCCTCACCCCTGGGACATATTGACTTCTATCCTAATGGAGGGACCAGGCAGCCGGGATGCGGCTTCGATTACAGAGGTGACGATCCATTAATGGTTTTTTTTTGTGAAACCTATTATTTTTCCTCAAATAGGATTTTCAGTTGCACTTTGATCGTATCTTTTTATTTCTGTTTATAAACAACGTTTTAGTGGAAGTTGGTATCAATAGCCTATAAAGCTTCAACAAACCCTTACATGCTTATATTATTATAGTATTCATGTGTGTACTAATCTAGAGGCAGGTCCAAAGAAGTTAATCAAGAACGAATGGCAGGACCTCTTGTGATTCCGCACGGGTAGGTACCACCATCCCGCCTATTTCTGCCGTGAAGCAGTAATGCGTTTCGGTTTGAAGGGCGGGGCAGCCGTTGTAACTATACTGAGACCTTAGAACTCATATTTCAAGGTGGGTGGCGGCACTTACGTTGTAGATGTCTATGGGCTCCAGTAATCACTTAACACCAGGTGGGCTGTGAGCCCGTCCACCCATCAAAGCATTAAAAAAAAGAATATATGAAAGCAGGAGTGAAAATAACTTTTCGATTGTTTAAGGTCTTTGTGCACACAACCGCGCTCACATGTTCTTCTCCGAGTCCATTATATCGGACGTGCCTTTCACAGCAGTAAGATGTGAGAATTATGACGAGCTGTACTACCAGGGTTCGTGTAAGGGAACCGGTGAAAAACTTATCATGGGTGGCTTTGATATACATTACGGGTAAGTTTCACATTTCCACAACTACGCTCAGATAAATACACGAACATCAGTGATATGTGATAGTCGGTTGTTTGATATTTTATTTTCGTTCACGATAGAGTCTATGTGACGTTGCGGTAAGCGTACGATTTTAGGTCAAGTGCATTGAAGACACTGTGGTAAAGTATAATGAATAAAAAAAAACCTTTAAAACCCTATATGGGGTATACGATCCTAGACTAGTCATAAATAAAGTCATAAAAGTATTGGTGTTTGGTGCGACGTGCACTTTTAAAGTCTCAAAGCGTGTCTTCCTCACATAACTTTTCAAATGTCGGTCCAAAAACATAGAGATTATGAACCGTAAAAGAAATTTCAACGAAAATTCACTTGAGCAAAGTTGGATTTCTCACGTTTTCCGGTGCTAAACAACAAAAGCTAACTACTATAAAAATTTAATTGTCTCCTTTCAATTTTAATTGCTGAATATTTTATATTTACGGTGTGACTTCTCAGGGTGCCATTACTTCTTGGAATGGTTTCCCCTCTATTGCGTGTCCCGACTCCAATTTTGTATGTGTTTTGCTCGTAAAAAAACTATCAAAAATAATTATTATATATTTTCTGACAAAATAAATAAGTTAATTTGAACACAGTAATCCATGAAAATTATTTCAATTAGAAACATATTGTATAAAGTGGCAACTTTTAGTAGTATTATATTTTTTTTTTAAATAATTCACTAGGAGCGTTAGTGGCTACAACATATGTAAGCTTATGTACTCGATGTGATTCTCCGTCTAAAATATTGAGTGTATTTGAAAATATTTTATGGACACCCTTGACATATTACAATCTGGTGTGATGGTACGATTAAAATTAAATCGTCGTCCCCACTATAATTTTTCTTCACATAATGAGAAGTACATTTTACAATAATTATTTTGCATACAAAGCTTTTGAAAACGTCACGGTAGACCTACTGTTTTCCTGGCGTCTGATTCGAGAGATTATCGAAATTGTTTTGGATAAATATATACCTGTTGTACCTAATAAGGTACAACATGGAAACTAGTTTCCTCTTTAAGACAGGCAATCGAAGCTTTGAGAATAGTGCTGAACAATGAGGCAGTTGGTCTGGTTGGTTGGTCTATCTATCTGCGTGAAAGTACAAAATGACCGACCACTACATTGTTTAATCACAACAAGTTGCTGACAAAACCCATTAGCGTTAGCCAGAGCTCGTGACTAAGCCCATTAAATCCAACTTTATAATTATCTCAGTCATAATTGAACAAAAAACTCTTCTTTGAGATCGTTACAAAATTAGCGAATTCTTTGGTGAAGAACTCTGGTGCAGGCGTCATAGATGATTACTTCGACTTAACAATATTTTGATCTGTATTTTCTTCATTCTTCAATATTTGGTGACGAGTTCGTACGAATATTTGTATTGCATAATATGGAATTAGTGGTAGTACTTTTTTTATTGGTGTTAGAGTTTAAGGTAAGCCTATACGGGTAGGCTGGTACTGATATTCTGCTCCTCACTGCTACGAAGCAGCTATCTGTCTTGCAGGTTAGGACAATACTTATACAAACAAACAAAGAAACCGTGAGCTTGTTTGCCTATTAGTCGTGATAGTAGTATTGCAGTGGTAGTTTTATTGTTGTTATGGAGTGTTAGAAAAGGCGGCACAGTTTCGTGTACTGATCTCTCATATATTATACTGAGAGAAGGCAGCTGCCCATAATCGTTAATTCTTAGTCGCCTTTAATGATATCCAATCGTAGTGATTGATGGGATGGTGCTAGTTTAGATACCACACATCCTACTTTTTCTTCCGTTACTTATAATGTGTATGTTAAAAAATCTAAATAAATAGCATACTATAGATATGGCGGTCATTGTTTTGTTACAGGAAGGATGGGATTTACTACCTCAGGACAAATGCTGAGAAACCTTACGCCTTAGGGGACTTGGACCCGACATGAATTACATTTAAATATTAACACTCGGCGTCACCAACTTCGCTTGTAAATTAAACTTTCAAAGAAATTATTACGGTTTGCATTGTGTGGATCTGAGTACGGACCGAGTTTCCGTTGAAATTTAATCATCGGTTTTACTTTAAATTATAATTGTGGGATGTTTCGGATTTCGTGAACATGCTTTCGTTAAGTAGAATCAGGGTTGTTGTTAATTTGGGTTGTCAGTTGCATTTATTCAATTAATATTCTGTAATCATTTGATACGTTAATTATGTATTTCGTTTAAAATTAGATTATTTCAGTCTGTTCCGTCCTATCATAATTATACCTATAACTAGTCCTTTTACTTAAATATATAAAATAAATGTATTACCTACATGCTTTAGCTAAACCTATTTATTTTAAATATATTTTGTTTATTGGTTGGTTAAAATTAGTTATAGGTATATTGTTAAAATATTTTTGTATTTTACATTATTAGTTGTCTAAGTAGTTAATGTTAATATATGAGTAAGTAAATTATTTACAAAAAAATATTTACTGTGTTTTTAGAAATATGTTCGTGGCGTCCGATTACATTATAATACTGTTCTTCTGATGGTCGAAATATTACGTTTATTACTGACACCTAAAGCTTTACATTCATTCCATTTGTTACTTTTCTCTTTTGTTTTTCTCGTAAAGGTGGCAAAAACTGTTTTAATTGACAAAACTTAAGGTCGAAATCACAACTTCACTGTATAACGAATGTTCAATCATCAAATTGACTCCTTTGTGGTAGAGATAAGAAGTATCCATACGGGCTCACATTAGTTAATAAAGTTTCATTTTTTCTATGAAATTATTAAATATCTAGTGATTGGTGATGATTGCTAATGTATTATGGGATTCGGAGTAAATTCTAAATTAAAGTCAGCATCTAAGTAAAAAATTGTTGGTTCTTGGAATTTGGATGTTATTGTTACGTATATTTGTTTCAGGTACATGAGAAAGTCCTAGATTAGAACTGTTGAACAAAACGATCATCTTTCATATTATATCCTTTTCGTTAAAGTAAATAAGTAGCACTCTCTTTAAAAATTTCTATTTACATTAAAATTCAATTAAGCGTCTGCTGGTACTTCTTGCGTACTTCATTTAAATTTAAAGTAATTCGTTAATAAAACAATCGAAGCGTTAAATTCGTTCCGGCCCGATCAAACACTTCAGTCATCTTCGGTTTACTCAAAGTATTTTTCGTGTAATACATTTGAGACGTTTGCCAAGCGTTTCATGGTTGGTCTAGAATTTGTATTCCTGGCGGGCTTGTCTGCAACAACGGCGGAATATAAACCGGGCTCCACGGAAAATAATGTAGCATAAAACGCCGCAGCGAGACGTGCATGAAGCATGCAGTCTGCTGTAGCATAATGTCCGGTTTTTTAAGAGGTGAGTCTCGAATTGTACCTGTTCGGTCACGATTTAAACTCATTTCATAATGTCTTATTTTTTTTAATGTGACAATTAATATTTTTAAGTTATTGTTATCGATTCATCGTCAACCCGCAAGGTTAGTTACCACAGTTCTATCTACATAATGCGGTTAGGGGTTTAAATTTGAAGAACGATACAGCCGTTGTACAATGCAATCGACTTTGACCTCATGTTTCAAGGGTGTCGGCATTCGCTTTGTCTATAGACTTAGTAATAGACATCGTAGTAATAACATTGATCCAAGACATAGGTAAGTAGTTCGTACTAATTATACGACAAAACTGGGTTAGAAAATTACCAGCTGGCGAAAACGAGTTTCCACATTTCTAATGAGAAGATGGCCGAAATTATAGTTCAGCACATTGTATCCGTTCCCGACCGTAATGATTGGAAGCGTTACTTTCTAAGATATGACCACTTAAATCTATTTATGAAAAATCTTAGTAAGATGATATTCTCTATCCTCTGAGGTCCTTTTTACTATTATTTTTTCATTTGTAGGCAAGCAAGTGTGCAGTGAAGTGACACGCACATAGTAAAATGCAAAATACATCGGCAATATTATCTAGATCTACAATACAAAAGTACGAATATCAATATTAAGATACCGAGTTGCCACGCTTACAAAACAGATAATGTACTTGATAAAATCAAATTAAACTGCTTTGAACAAGCGAAGCCCTTTCACCGTTCAGGTTAATTTAGAATCTGGTGTTTTCCATGAAATAACGTATAAATATAGTCAAGTTCCATTAAGATTTCGATTTTCCAATTTAGATAAGCCTATTAACTTGTTTCTTGGTATTAAAATTAGTCGCTATTGTAAACATCTCATTAAATCTCTTCAAAATAATTCGGCAAAGGATTTTCTTGAGTAATAACTAGTGAATATTTATAATTGAAAGTGCGTTTAAGTCACTTTGTCTACAAATTCCACAGATTCTATGTTACGCTTTATTTTCTCAAATTTTATGCAAATTTTGTTGTTACAAACATTCTAATGGGAGTAATACAAAAGCTATGGCTTTCACGACCACATTTCTCCATAATTAGATTCGGTTGATAATCGGAACGGCTTCCTGAGAGAAGGAAACCTGAAAGGTTTTTGTTTGTAGCAGTGCCCCATTATGCACATTTTCCAGTATTTTATTATGTTACAGGACATAGTACCCTTTTTGTAAATATCTAACTAGTTCTCTAGATCCAGTGGCTTAGAGTTGATATCGTTCGTCGTTATCAGCATATTTTTGATTGTTTTTATTTAATTAAATTCATAATCTATTAGCATAGTTTAATTTTTTTAATTACCTCTAACAGCTTTGTTTCAATTATATTATGTTATAGGTCATACAGCATCTTAGTAGTACCTAAAAAGAACTAATACCTACTGCAAGCAGAGAGAACGGAAATAGGGAGATTTTTTGATACAATATCAAGACTAATTTATTTTTACTTTTTTTACATTTAATATCTTTTCGAAAGTGTGAAACCTACCAAAATTTTTACTCAATACCTCAAATTGTATAGAAGGCTTATTAGATTGTCCTTTCAAGCACAAATACGTTCTGATTTTTCAACCTAATTTTTAATTGACTAATATTCAAAGAGCTTCCGAGTTGTTTAAATGATATCCTTGTGTTGTGGAGTTAAGACATTTGGTAAGAAAACTTTTCGCTATATTTCATATTGAGACACACCCGTGGACTAGAAAGTGGGGTAACAACTACTGCTCCATTAACTAAATTTGTTTCCTTCCGCTGGAGTTCGAAGAAAAGCATGTTTTTGTTCGTTGTCGTCTACGTGATACGCCGCGCCTTGTATTTCAATACATTTTATTGTTTTTCAAACATGTTTGTTCATCTTAACAAAACTGATCAATGTTACTCAGTAATACAAAGACCATAGAAAACGTATTTCCTGCTAATTGTAGCTAAGTATTTTAAACATCGTTTGAAACGTTTGAAGCTGAATATGAGTTATTGTTTGGAATAATAATTTATTCGTAAGAGGTAGTGTGTCCATTAGTAATCATAGTTGATGAAAATTTTATTTAACTTACAGAGTCATTAATCACGAAATGAGAGTATAAGATTCTGTTTTTTTTAAGGTGCGGTATAATATTTTTGTTTCCAGGCCCCGATGTCATCTGCCCGAAGTGGTAATATGTATTTTCATCAAAGTTCCTACCTATCTCCATAGTTTCTAACCTCCTAGTTCCTTTCACAGCTGGTGGTAGAGCAAGTTTCCGTTGCGCTCAGAATGGATATTACCATACTATTTTTTAAGTAATGCAATTATGTTTGCATTCTGGTTTGAATAGTTGGACAGCCGTGTTCTAAAGCAATATGGAATTTAACCTTACGTGTGGAGGTGTAGAATAAAATATATCGTTAATGGCACAGCCATTAAGCCACAGCCATTAGATAGCTAATGCGTTTTAGCCGGTTGTACGATTGCCAGCGTAGACTTGTAAAAAAATCGAATAATTGGGAATAAAACTCAAGTCTGGAGGGTACCCGGTCCAAGCCAGAGATTTTAGTACATAAAAACACGCACACTATCAGCACTAACGTGGTTCACGTGTTGTGAATGTGTATCTCAGATTGAAAATGAGTTGAAACTAAATGGAAGTAGAGAGGTTGGGTTCTCCATCGTGGATTTTGGCCACTGTAAAGAGATTCTTCCATTATTCACGATCTTACGATATCTTTTACCTGTCATTGGCTTCAAGTTCGCGATATCGGAGGGCCTTTACTGTCGGCGTCCATGAGGTCGACACAGATTATAATATGCTTTGGCTCAGCTCCTAGCTATTTCCTTTATGGTATTTTTTTGAATACTTCGTTTATCAACTTGTTTGACCCCATCTCCGTGTAGTAGAGAGTTGACTGTATTCTTTCTGATCTCAATAGATTTGTAAATTAGTACACATTATTTTAAATAAAAATTATGTTTGCCTATCTACAAGATTGCAGACCAATTTGACAGCGTAGTATTCAGCTACTAATTTTTTTTATTGCTTAAGAAATGGATGAATGGGTGGACGAGCTCACAGCCCACCTGGTGTTTAGTGGTTACTGGAGTCCATAGACATCTACAACATAAATGCGCCACCCACATTGAGACATCAGTTCTAAGGTCTCAAGTATAGTTACAGATTGAATTATTTCTCTATCGTAGAACAGGATCAAATGAAACAAAAAAAAATGTTTATGTAACCAAATACTATTTCAAAGAGACGAAATTTTAATATCATGTTCTTTTTTTACACATATTTATTTTACAAATTTAATAATCGCATAAAAGCATATTGGAGTCATAGTTATTGGAATTTAAAGTTTCAGCATATGAAAACGTACCGGAGCAACTGGCCAAAAACCGCTTCTCATTGTATATTTAACGTGTTAGGGATTTTCGCAGGCTTTTGGTTTCCCTTTGGCTTGCCAACCGCTCCCCTAAACCCTTACTTTTAAAACATGCATTATAAACTTTTCCTACTCCGTTTCGTTTTCGACTCAAATTATTAGGAAGCCAGCTCTTGCGGAGATTAATGTTTGATGTACGTACATAGTTATGATTACGCTAAGTTTGTATTAAAGTAAGGACCAATTATGCTCCTTATTCTAATCTAAAAATAGGTAAAGATAAAACAGATCAGCATAATTGTTGCGTCTGATTACTCTCGTCAGATTTTTATTTATTTAGTAGTTTATTATTTATTGACGACATCTTTAGTGTCATCAATTAAAAGCCTTATTTTTTTTATAGTGTCAATATATCTATTTGCACATGCATTTGAATTTTAAGGTAGCAGTGATAACTTCGATAATTGGACGATACACTATTACACTAGTAATGCGAAATTTTTAAAGATATGGTCACGAAAGTAAGATTAATTGTCATTAGTTTATTAGAAAATCAGCTGGCAATTAAATCAATTGATAACATCGTCTAGTATTGAGAGTAATGGTTCAGACAAACAGCCTGAACAAGAAACGAGATTTAATCAATTTATTTAATTAAGGATACAGCGAGCAACTTAGCAGAAAGTATACATGAGACCCATCGATCGCGTGTGAGGCTGGTCTGGCGAAACTTTGATTCATTTAGGCTTAATCCGGGCCGCCCGACTCCGGACTATCTCATTAACCGGCCAATTTGTTCCGAGATCGGGTAAAGACTTTAATCTTGTGGCTAGTGCTTCATTGAAATGATTAACTAGTAAAAAGTGGCTCAGCGAACAGGCACAGTCTTTAGTATAATGGATGACTTTGCATGTTTTTCATCAGCGAATAATAATACCTCGAAAATGAATAAGTATTAGAAATGTTTTACAAGTTTTACTATTATTTTTTTTAAATATGTTTTCTTTAATACAGTTCACTAGTTTTACAAGCTTCTCACATTTTAGTTTTCAGTGGATTGTTTGTGTTTGTGGTACTATGACCTAAATAAAGGCGAGGACTAGACTCCTCACAAAAAGTTAAAGTTAATTTACATAATCTTATAAAGTATTTAATCTAATTACGATTTGGAGTCATTCAAGTTTTTCATTCATTGTTCTTTGTATTTATTTTCAAGAATTTCCTTAAATTATAAGCATTGTTTTCTTATAGTTAATCCAAATAGAGACGTTTTCGATCTTCATTTATTATTCCGTACGTACTTTTGTTAAAATGACAACATAGCCAATTCTATCAACACAGCAACACTCGCTTCATTTAAATCCGCATGTATACGATAAGTGGAGCATATAGCACACACTAGAACAGCCGTTCAAAGGTTGTATCGCATATTATGCTTTGGAATGTAGTCTCGTCTCGGCACACGCTCGAGTGTCATCAAAAGAATGAGGGTGGCGAATGTCTTTGAAAGTACTTATGTAGAATAGCCGATCGAATACTTTCTTCAACCATTATGTAGATACTATTTACATGTAGTCAACATTCATAGTCACGAATTATGACGAATAATAAACAATACGAAACTGTCTTTGGCAGAATTTGAGGATAATTTAAAGCATTCAATTATTGCTTCTAAAATAAAAGTCCAGTCTTTTAAAAACAGCAATTTCTCAAGCCGCTCGAATAGTCAAGAAAAAGTTAGTGCTGTTTAAATTTTTTAATTAAAATTGTTTTTTGCGTTCTGGCTCCGTGACTTCATTATTCTAGAATTAATGTGTCGGATCAATACCAAGTGTCGGTGGCGGCAATTTGCATGCAAAAGCCTCGGAGGCTTTGAGAATTTTCCAACGCAGGGCGGCGGTTGGCGGACAGGCGGACGTCGCATGAGCATTAATTAAAACTGTAATTTATCTCACTTAGTCCGCCTTCACGGTAGTTGCTTCGTGAAACGTTTATTAGTGGCGTTCACGATGACAAAAACATGTTCAATTATGCGTCTATCGGATTTGTACATGCTAATCATTTGTTTATTATTAGGCAGATTTCTTCCTTAGCTACGTTAGTCAATTATGGAGTACGTTCGAAATTCAATTCAACTTAAAGGTAAGTAAGTAGACAGTAACTTGTGTTTGCCGCTAGCATCGTTGATGTCCATGAACCACTTAGCTCCTCTGCTTTTGCCAGCTATAAATAAAATAAAACCAAGATTAGAAACAAAATTTTTGAAAATGATTAGATCCTGAACAACATTCTGAAGTGGTTCAGTTAAAAATCTTTTGAAATTCCAACACACCGTCGAACTACGGATAACAGGATATTATAATGTAGTATGGATAGTAGCATTTTGCATGCATCATAAAATTTCATGGATAATGTGTCTATATTTTGTAAATGAAGCAGACGTTTCTATCAGGACTTTTGGCTTAGAATGTTATGTTACCGATACATCTCACATTAAATCGGCTAGATATATTGAATTAGCTTACACGTAAAATATTTCATAAAAACGAAAATTCGATAAAGGGATTTGTAACTATTTTGCCACTTCTTTATGTGTGAAGTGCGATATTTCGTCTGAATATAAAAGTTTTGATTTGTTGTGGTTTTTAGTATATCCTGAACTCTTATAGCTGAATGCGAATATTCGCTCAGACATATGAGAACTGAGTGTGTCTGGGATAGAGATAGTCAGAAACTTGTTGTTGAGCAACTCTCACACTTGATATGTACGCCTAAAACAATTTAGTTATTGGCACGACGACAACATTGCTCTAAGTCTAACTAGTTATTACTATTCACTTGTATTATTCAAACAGAACCTAAAGCCAGTTTGTCAACATTTAATTAGAAAAGTTGAAACTGGAATATTGTTGGTAGTTGCCATGACGGTGTACAGGTATTTCACGCTATGAAAACTGGACGAATATGGAATTTAACAAAAAAAGAAGAGATCATATCGTATGATGAGTTTAAAGTATTAAATGGAAATAAGACATGGTAGATAACACATCTGTTAGGAAAATGAAGTAAAGATGACAGCAGAATTTGGCGAATCAGCAATTGCGCATGATAGACGATAAACTAATTGAGGAATTCCACTACGAATCACCTCAAAATAATAAAGTTATTGTTGAATATAAATACATTTATCTAAGTGTGTCTACTTGTATTTAGCTATTTGAATTGTATGTAATCACAGAATTTGATAGTTGAAATTGGATAAGGCACCTATATGGTGTGGTGTGGTGTTTTTTTTTTTTATGATTGAAGGATTTCTGGTGGCCCGGAGGCCTTTCCAGTTTCACCAGGACAGGTGGGCGAGCAAAGGCTCAGCCAGGAGGGGTGGGATTTGCTAACAGCTACCCGAGCGCCTCCGAAGGAGACCTAACAGCTCAAGAGTAGCTGCTTCGCGAATGAATCTACTACCGGATCGGAATCGCGACCCGCTGAGAAGATCCGGCGAGAAACTCAGCGAGCTGATTCATGGGTTAGGTTGCACGGCGAACTCTTTGTCGAGTTCGACGAGTACGGTTACCGAGGTCCCTAAGCCTGCTCCTAGTGTTAGAGCTGAAGGCGTCTAATGCAAAGGTTATTGGATCTGATGGATCCGTAAGGACGTGTCTAGGGCGTCGACGGTGACTGGCTCCTGCGTGATCAGGATTCGGGGAGTAGTCAGCGGCGGCAACGATAAGGCGATTATCATGACGCATAGCCTTATCGAAGTACCGTTCCGACGCTGACTTCATGTATTTCTGTATAGATTCGAGGCCCAGGTCGTCGTGTAAGTCAACGTTTCTCACGAACCACGGAGCTCCGACGGCTAACCTGCAAAAGCGGGATTGTAGAGATTGGAGGGTGTCTATGTGTGTGCGGGCCGCGTGAGCGAACACCACACTCGCGTAAGTCATGACGGGCCTTATGCGAGTTTTGTAAAGTGTCGCCTTGTTCCGAAGGGACATTTTACTCCGCTTACAGATCATGGGGTAGAGTCTACCGAGAATAAACGCGGCACGGTCACGGACTGATTTTATATGCGGGCGGAATGTCATCGATGCATCCAGGGTAACGCCTAGGTACTTGAACTTCCTGGCCCAGGGTATGGGTTGTCTAAAGAGAGTAATCGGAGGTGTGAGATTCCTCCTCCTAATCCGGGAGGAAATCCGTGTGGAGCTTCCCCTCTGAAATAGCACCGCAGTACTTTTCGCTGGGTTGATGTCTATGCGCCATTTTCGGAACCACTGCCCTAGGGCTAGGGCTGCGCTCTGAAGCTTCTTCGCGATTAGGGACTTGTTTCTACTGGAATAGTAAACAGTCGTGTCGTCGGCGAATAAAGCTAAATGGGTCGGCGGCGACCGGGGAATATCGTTAACGAACAAGCTAAATAAGAGGGGTGAGAGGACAGAGCCTTGCGGGACTCCAGCTGTGAGAGGTCGTGTGGAGGAGCGGGTTCCCTCGACTCGATATCGAAAAGAGTGGTTCGACAAGAAGTCCCGTATGATGAGCACGAGACTATCCGGCACGCTCATGTTGAATAGTTTGAAAATCAAAAAATTGTGCCAGACTTTGTCGAACGCTTTTGCGACGTCGAAGAAGAGAGCTCCCGTGTATAACGGTTTTGGTCGATTAAGCCCCACAAGAATGTGCTCCGTGAGGCGGTGCACCTGTTGAACGCATGAGTGATTTGTACGGAATCCGAATTGATCATCGATGAGAATGCCCTTGGATGAGACGAAGTCTCTGAGGCGTTTGTAGAGCAGACGCTCATACAGTTTGCCTAGAGACATGAGGAGGCTAATCGGGCGGTAGCTCGCCGGATGATTTTTTGGTTTACCGGGTTTATGTATGCCGATAACGTCCGCTTCTTTCCACACCGCGGGAAAGATACAGTTCGCCATAGCGGCATTGAAAATAGATGCCAACATCACGATGAGTTGGACGGGTAAAAGTTTAATAACGCGGTTGGATATACCGCCGGAACCGGGAGCCTTGCGGGAACGTAGGTCTTTGATCAAGGCTTTAACTTCCATCGGGGTGACGGGTGGTAACGCATCCGAGGGTGGCAAGGAGGCTCTGCGTTCTACCTCACTGTCTACTAATTCTACATGAACAGGGTCCACGGATTGAGTGCTGGGCGTGCACTGGGTTTGCAATGTATCAGCCAGCAGCTCTGCTTTTTCGTCATCATCGAACGCCGCGAGTCGGCCTGAGGGGCCTACGAGGGGGGGCATAGTTACTACCGTATCCGATTTGAGAGTACGAGCTAAGCGGTAGTAAGACCTTTGGGAGGGCGCGAGTCCTTCTAAGAAATCAGACCATCTGGCATCTCGGACTTCGGCGATGCGAGACTTTACGTCGCGTTGTAGGGCACGCATTCGAATACGATTTTCCGCGGTAGGATACCTGTTGTAGGCGCGTATCGAGGCGTTCTTAGCTCTAAGGAGTTCCCTAATATCGTCGGACAATTTGAAGCGGTGAAGGAAGTCCTCCGCTACAACTTGTTTCGATGACCTATCTAATGTCGAGGTGATGTGTGACGTTAAGATGTCTATGGCTTCAGCGGTATCCTGAGGAGACGGGATAGAGTCCGGGCTAAACGGGAGCGATGGTGGATCAGATTCAGCCAGGCTGATGCCCAGCGTGTGCCAATCCACCACAGTCCTCGTGACGGGAACGGAATCGGGAGCGCGACCGAGCTTCATAACGACGGGACGGTGGTCTGAATCTAACTCTGAAACTACTTCGATCGAGTGTAAGCGCAGAGTTACGTTTTTTAATAACGCTATGTCGAGTATATCCGGGCGATGCGCGATATTTAGCGGATAGTGAGTCGGGGCTAGCGGAGCGACGATATCGAAGGCGAGATCATCGACTAACGCGTCAAGCCGCCTGCCATTCGGGGTTGTGGTGTGTGAGTTCCACCTGATGTGTTTACAATTTAGGTCACCCGCCAGAATGACAGAGCTCCCCATGCCGAGCAGCGCCTCGATATCACTGCTTAGAACGATCTTATCCGGTGGAAGATAAACGGACGCGATAACGATCGGCACGTGTCCCGTCAGTGAGATTCGGCACACTGATGCTTCGATATTAGCGAGCGCGGGAGGATCAAGCGGGAAGTAAATGACGGTACCACCACCACGGTGTGGTGTTGTGTTGTGTGGTATGGTGTGGTTACCATACCAATGTTGAATGTGTAATTTTATGAATTTAAGATATTATATTTTATCTTTGTGCCTCTTAATTGCAAAATTATTCTTAAAATATAGGTTTGCTGTTCATACCTATTAAATAACTTATTTTCAAAGACAGCCGGACTAACAGTTAAGATGAAACCATTACTCAGCCGAGTATTCACAGTTTTCAATTATGGCAATGGCACGCACACACAACCTATCCAATTAGAGACTAAACCCAGGCCTGGCCACTGCCGCCGGTTCTACCTAACTCAATAGTCGATGTTCCATAAGTCGAAATTGTATCCGGTCTGTTTCATTGAGTGAACTTAATTTAAATTGGTTAAGTATAAAACAGAATTAATTTTTTTAGCGTATTTAATTTTAAATATAATTTGCAATTTAGTTTTTCATATAAGAGGTTTTTTTTTTAAATCTCGCTTTCTTCTCTACGACTTAACTGTTTACAGATAAAGATATTGACTTACATGCCAAATTATTTTCGATAATATTTTCAATAATGGATGAAAAGAAATTTGCTTGAAACGATATTTAATTATCGGAACATTCGGTAGTAATGGATAGTTTCAGGAAAATATTTATTAGAAGCGCGATGCTTTTAAAAACAGAGGACGAAAACT
Source organism: Bombyx mandarina (assembly GCF_030267445.1). Classification (NCBI taxonomy): domain Eukaryota; kingdom Metazoa; phylum Arthropoda; class Insecta; order Lepidoptera; family Bombycidae; genus Bombyx; species Bombyx mandarina. The sequence goes on along the minus strand of NC_143212.1, from coordinate 11,712,466 downwards.
CTTTTAAATGAAGAGGAGTATTTGCTTCGCGGCAAAATAAATATTTGAAGTTTGTTGGCACGGCCCAAACAGTAGGTAAGCTTAAAACAGCCCCTTCTGAGAACGTTTTAACTGGTCTCAATCAATCTCTTTAGTCTCTTTCTCTATTTCATTAGAGTATCATCAGTGTCTGTCTCTTTATTTCATCAGAGTGCAAATAAAAGTGTGATTTATTTTCATCTATATAGTAACTTTGGTTCAAGGCAACTTTAAGCCGAATGGAATAGAATCATCTATTGCAGTTGCAGACACGGAAACCACTTTGACAAACGATTCGAATCCAAATTCTTGCTCAGGAAAAAAAAAAGATGCGCGAGGCTGTCGAAATTAAAAATCCTTACATAACAAATGAAATCTGAAGTAGAATAAATCTTCAGATTTCTAGATACTGTTTGTTTCGTCGATGTGCAAAGAATATTCAATTTCAACCAACGCTTTTCGTACATAACACTGCAGTAGTGTTGTTGTATTGGCAGTTTTGAATTTCAAAAACGTTTCGGCTGCGAATTATTTAACCATTTCGGTTTGATCTAGAGAGCATCCAAATTATAATACAAATGAGTCATCGGCCTCATGTCTCAATGTGTGTGTGTCATCAATAACGTTTTGTTATCCGGCTTTTTTTATGATTGAAAGATTACTGGTGGCCCGGAGATCTTTCCAGTTTCACCAGGACATGTGGGCGAGCAAATGCTCAGCTGCGTTATCCGGCTCCGGTAATCAATTAACGCCAACGACTGTAGGCGTTTTTTCCTATACCATAAAAAATGTGCTGTCTTTATTTATAATAGTGCAATAGTTTTTTGCTCTCTTAGTCTAGGGAAGACGATTTGTAGACTTCAGTAATTTTTTTTTATTAAAATAGATTTATGGTATTGTTAAACCGAATTTATTATAATACGTAATAAACACAAATACTTTGAAGCTCGAATTAAAGGAGTGAATTCAGCTCTGAGTACAGCCGTTTGTTTTATTCAGTGTAAAGTTAAATACGTGCTGGCAACGGAGCGCCTGTAGCAATAACGTTTACTGCTTGTATAGCAGAGCTACAATTGTAGAATATCACAGAACCATATTATTATTATCTTGTCTGTAGCTCACGTGTAACGAGTAAAAGTTGTAACATCTAAAGAATTCTACGTACCTACGTAGTACTTCATTTGTTTATGGAAACGTAACATAAGGTCTTTTGAAGTTTGTTCTGGAAATAAATAATAGTTAAATAAAAAAAATAAAAAAAATATGATTTTGTAGAAAGTCCAACTAAAAATAATTTTAATAAATTTTAATTAAAAATAGTGTAAGAAAAAATGATTTGATTGTAAAAAACGTGTGGGGTGCTTTTCAGGATATTATTAAAATAACTCTTTTACTCATATCTGTTCATAAAATATTTATAACTAGTGATACCATGCACCCCACGCTTTTTTTTACAATAAAATCATTTTTCCTTACATTATTTTTAAATCAAATTTATTAAAATTTATTTTATATTTTTTAGTTTCATTTTTTATAAAAGCATATTTTTTTTGTTTTTTAGACTATTATTTATTTTTCATTTTTTAGTAGAATTTAATTTTTTTCAATTTTTCTTTTTTTTAAGTATCGAATTGTCATCGGTCCTTATTAAGTATGCCAAATTTCGAGTTCAATGGGTTGGCTTTTGAAAAAATATGTATATTAAAGTCAGTCCAGTTATTTTAGAATGAAACTCAAACAGACGACAGGAAATCTGAGTACATTAAACGATATAACCTCAATTTTTTTTTTAAGAACAGTTTCTATTACAAATAAACTTAGTATTAATGAAGGAGGACTATTCTTGTTTAAAACTACTTTTAAGGTCTAATTTCGCGTTTACTATTTTCATTATATTTCCGATTTTTATATAGTTTTCGTGGTTCGACTAAGAAGCTGCTCCTCGACATTTGAATATTGCGTTAATAACCGTCTGCTATGCTCTAAAAAGTAAACACGACAAACCGTAAAATTTGTTTTAAATATAATAACTCACGAAAAGTGAGGAAAATGTTGTTCTTAAATTTACTTGTTTAATTTGATATTTTTGAAATTTGCTCGTCACTGTCTTGCTTGTCTGTTCTTGCAAAATAACTAGTATTTTTTAAAAGAATATACAAATTTCCAATACGCATGCAATGCATGTCGACGTTTCCTTTAAAGCATAAAGCAATGTTTGATTTAAAACACGCTTCTGTCAAACAAAGCAATCAATTGCTCTGCGCTCTGTGTTTGTGCCGTTGTCTTACTCGCAGGCAGCAAATTGTTTTTCGTATGTAAGCAGGACGATCTTCGAGTTGAGTCTCACTGATGCGACGTGATCGCAATTCAATATTCACTGCGGGATGAAACAAATAGGAATCTACAATCAAACGAGCCGGAAAAAATATGAAAGAATCAGCGGGAAATTTTATTTCAATATTGCATAATTTCTATGGAATTCATCTTCAAAATAAATCATATTAAAACACTAAATATGTAGTGTTATTTGTTCCCTAAGTCGTGGAAAAAAAATTTGAATTCTTCTAATATTTTCACGTGTGTCTGTGGACAGACATATTCTTTGACAAAGCACAACGTGATCAAATCGTAAAATTAGCGTTGAACGTCAAAGAGACTTGTGATATTGGTGAACGTAATGCGTTCGAACAATGTTAATTAAGTCCTGTCGTCCAGTATCGACGGGCCGGCCATCCGGTAATTGGGTTGAGCAACAGGCTCCCGGAGGAACAGTTTTGTTCGATTCGAACGTTTATTAAGACGGGAATTTTAAACCGAATCCTTCTGACTAGGTGTTATTCATATTGAGAGATCAGATAGCTGTCGTTCGCTATAATATTTAAAGAATAATTTCTATTAAAATATTAATCCACTTTAACGAAAAGAATTCAATTATCATATCCTCGAAGCCAAGACGGGGCTCTCATTATTTGTTGACTTATGTAAATTGTGGGTGAAATACTCAATAAGCCGTATTTAATACGTTGTAAGCCTTTATCAACATGAGGCAGGCAAAGGTATCGGCGTTCTCAACCGAAGGGCTAAGGAAAACCCCCGTCTTTCTGATGACACTCATTCACGAACTCGGGGTAAATCGCGAACGAGATGCCTTCAGGGAATATTATTTTGGGAACGATTTCTCTTAGTAATTTTCCTCCGACTATTTGGATAAATTTTCTGTACGTTACATAAAATGTTACCAAAATATGAATTTGGCTCAATTCGGCTCTTGGGTCAATTTGGCTCGTGTTTTTGATGTTAAACGTCAAAAAAATCGCCTAATTTTGTCAATCACTTTTAGGACATTTCATACATAATTGTTAATACCATCAAATTTGCATTTGATTAAGAAAATTAGAGGGAGCCAAGAATAACAGCACACTACTACCGAAATTAAATCTTGTTTAAATACAGTAAATTGTCGTGACAATTAACTGATAATTTTATACGGGCTTTAGAAGTATCGTCACTTTGAAAGTCATTTACGAAATAATCGAATTCAAGCATTCAGAACAATTTTCTGTTTTGATTAAAATTGACTTAAACACTCTCTAAATTATTAACGAACTTATTCGTCCATCGTAAAATTGAATTTCAAAGATTTTGTTGAACGAAAATTTAATTAAGAGAGGCGGTTTATGTTTTATGATAATTTTTTCGAACCTGATTGTAAAGTTTGCACCAATAACTTTTTGTATATGAAACTATTTCGAACGATTAATGAATTAAATGATTGTATCGCAAAACAAAAACAAAAAAACTACGAATTTATTTCAGTTGAGAATTACTTCATATAATGTCGCCACAGAGAAAAATATTTCACGAGTCGTCACCTGGATGTAGATCCACGCAACTTTAATTAAGTCTGTATGTAGTACGAACGAGTTGCCAAAACTAGTTATCAGGCTTAGTAACTATAATTAAAGTTATAACAAGTTATGAGGTATGAGATACGTAATACATCTATGAGGTTGAGACGAAGGTTAGGTACGTTAGATACTTTTATTTGGAGATTCATTTTATATCATTTTATTTCGAGGTAGTTGGCGACATTAGCGTTGTTGATATCTGTGGGCTCTAGTCTCTACTTATCACCAGATGGACTGTAAGCTCATTCATCTGTACAAGCAATAAAATAGAAACAATATCCTGATCAGCACCAACAGGATCTTTTTTTGTTAGTTGTTATTGTTATTGAAATTAAGTGTCGTTTTTTTTTTAAGTTCTTAAATTTGTTATTTAGATTTATTCTTTAAATGGAAGAATCAACGAATTTGCAAAAAACAGTTAGGATTCAGATGGCCAAGTACGTGCGGCTGCAGTTGCAAAGTAAAGGTTTAGAGTCTGTAGACGCGAATTTATGAAAGTTCGCGAAAATCGAACCGTTACGATATGTTACTAATTTGTAAAAGATATGCCCCTTTACAAGTATATCCTTGATCTATACATTACAACTGAGCGCATATTTATAAAACAAAAAAAATGGTTTATGTCTTTTAAAAACGAAACGTTACATTGTGTAAATTATAAAAAAATTATTTGCAAATTCAATGAAATTGAGATAAATGAATGATGTTTGAATAAATATAGCTTGTCACTCAGGAATATCCTATTCATTAAAATTTTCATAGCAATTGTACAGTAAAAAGTTCGAATGATTACGGTTATTTCAAACAGACAAACAAACAAACTTTAGCTTTACCGAACATTATAAGATAAAAAATAAATTCCTAATTAAATTATTCCCAATTGATAAAAACAAAGACCCTGACTTTGATAATGTTTACTGGCGTGGCGGCGCTAATCTCTTACAATTAAGCGTAGTGAGAGAGTGCTCTCTTCGTCTATCTTTGTTTGCAATAAAAATATAGACATTTTTCAAACACAATGCGACAGGAAACTACCAGCCACTCAGTAATATGACATAACTGTTTCTAATTCCTATCAAATCAACGTCACTTTTGTAATAATTAGTGAAAAGGATACGTCAAGTATGTTAAAAAGAAAAACAATTTTTTTTTATACGCTTAAAATGTGAATAGTGTTATTTTTTGCTATTCACTATAAACATTAATTTTGATTAAAGTCTAAAGTCAGTTTTAAAAAATTTGAACGATTAAAGATTTTTGTCCCTCTTTTCGCCTAATCTCACTAACCACCTTCTGTAAAATTTATTATAATCCCCCATGAGAGTAGGAGAATCTCAAATTATAAATTACTGAAGTGAATTAATGTACTCCGAAGCTTATTTCCCACTTAAGCTCCTCGACTTAAGAAAATGTCATAACGTAGTACGTGACTTGTGCGGATCAAAGCGAACTGTCGGTAATTCAAGCCGGTTGGACGATCGCATGATTTGAATAAAATTACAATTATCAAACTGAAGATGAAACCTTATGTACACGAACAAGCTTACTTCAAGAATGTTGTGCTAGGTGATACGGAAAATTGTGTTACAGTATAGAAATTTGTAATTTATCCGATAATAATACCGCGGTGAATCTTGTCATTGTTGGGTCAAGTGTCACTATTTCACCCTCCAAACGATCATTGTCGATTGATGAAAAATAATTTAGATTCTTGCAATTATGTAAACCAAATGCGAACCCGTCGCTTGCGACGAAGGGCTCGATCAGTAAATTAACCCATAGACAGTCTACTGAGTTTCTCGCCGGACCTTATCAGTGAGTCGCGTTTCCGATCCTGTGGTAGATTCTGCGAAGTACTGCTCTTGCTAGGGCCAGTGTTAGCAACACCCCTGGTTTGAGCCCTATGAGCTCACCTACTAGCTCGGTAAATCTAGAATAACCCCTCGACGTTACTAGAATAGGTAGGATTTTTTTTTTATTAAGTCTACATTGATCTTTATTTCAGGGAGCGCAAATAATAAATAGCCTTTTGAAAACGTTCTCGATTTTATATTACTTTCACGTCGTTAGCAGAACGAATATACAAAACGATATGTACACATGTCGTAAACATATATCCTCCGTAATAATATGTTAATTTAATTATAATTGTCGTCAAGCAAGTACGGAATACCTTGAATATTTTACGGCTCACATCAAATCACACTGAAAGGGCACTTGACATTTTAACTCGAGAGCTTACAAAACCTTTGATCTTAGCTCGTCACGAATTATAAACAGACATCCCAATGTGTGCGTTGAATGTAAGGTTATATAACAAATGCTTCGAGTAATTTTAAATAAAAACAATGAAATAATTTCCTCGCCGTAAACGGAGTTCCTTTGTGCAAGGAAGGAAATCGAGGCATAGGGCCCGCGAATGTTTGTTTGCGGCAAACAATGAGTCTGCAATTTGCGGGCAACGACATTCTCTTTGTTGACGTGAATCAAAACCTCAACAAAAACAACATTTAGCTTTGATTTGAACAAATTTAATTATAGTCGCGTACTAAGAGTTCATTGATAATTAACGTTTGCAAATATCTTTGTTCGACTATCGTACGTATTTGTAGATCGCATTTTCAGCTGAGAATGTTCTGGAGTTCAAACCAAAATATTGTTTTTGTAATACATATACACAAAAACAATATTTTGGTTTGTCTGAATGCTTGAATTTCTTACATATAAATTAACTCTCATTTCAATTTATTCTCGAAACGGCTTCTATAGCCATAACGTATCGGTCCCATGATAAGTTGATCTCGTGATGAGCAGCAGTCTCCTGATAGTATTAAGCTTAGGCGCACAGAAAATTCAAAGCTCACATTGAAATGCAATGGAATTTCACGGAAACTGCCTATCACAGAGATATTTTAGTAATTGATGGTCATAGAGACGGTGCCTTTGTTTTGCTAACACCCGCCACCGAAGCCGCTTTCAACATTTCTACCTGGTACTAACTACTTACCCGGTTCAGTAACATATCGTTCCACGTTCGTTGAATTACTGAAATACAGTACTACATAGGTCTAATGTAGTGAGCATTAACTTGTCTGTATGACCTGAAACAAATGGAGCACAGAAACAATTTATTTTCAGTACGACCTAGTCTTACACGTTTGGCCTATAAATAGCACTAGAAAGCCAAGCCAGTATACGAAATAATAAGTTTTATTGCAATATCATGTCTTCGAGTAAAAGCAAAGTTGACTTACCACTAAAATGTCTTACATGGTATTTTCATCCCTTTTGTCAGTCGTAAATACCTCTTTATAACTAATAAACTAAGAGAAATCTTTTGGTTTGACTTAAGGAGTCCATTTTAAATGTCGGAAATAACCGGTACAAATACTTTACGATTATAAGATTTGACATAAATAAAATATTCGTTAAAGACAATAAATTAATCCCATATAAAATGATATTTGCGATAAAAAATAACAGCTTAAAACAAAAAAGTTGTTAGCGGTTTTTTAACATTCTTTTATCGTAAAAATAAAACCCCAAGTCAAAGATCCTGCTACTTAAGATACTGTTAGTTCTTTCTATGTGCAAAGAAACATAAATTTCAATAAGTATTATTTGTGTACCACAAATAGAGACAAATTTTATACCACAAATAGAGAATACTAGCGGCATCCGACCGCTTTTGCTGGGCATTTAAAATTAACATTATTATTTCTCACCCCCACAAACATTCTCATCATTAACGCCCCCGCAACTGGTGTAGGGAGTCCAACACTCATATAAACATTAACCTATCCATTAAGTACATGTATTTTCTACATGGATACCAAGTTTCAAGTTAATCGGATGCATGGTTCAGTAGTTATAACGGAACATCCGTAAAAACCACTGTAGATTTATATTTTAGTATAGATTTAGCAACAAAGTTTGGAAATAGTTCGGTTTCCTGAACAGAAATGTTCTGAGATATAAAAACTTAAAGACCCTTGTCCAATTCTCTCGTAGGCAATACTCTCGAAAGTGCCATTAGTGCATGGTCTCCATTTTACTTACACTGTTGATTCTCAACATATTAAAAGCATTCAAGCGTTCACCAGGCATTTGATCTTGCCTATTTTGGATTTTAGGAGATAGGTAAACACTTACCCGACACTTCTAGGGATTACATTAGACATCTTGCAGTGTCTTATGGTACCTTATTCCCTTTAAATCTATCTTGCTTATGATCAACGTCAATCGGAGGCAAACATTATTTAATTCAGAAGAAATATCGCTCTTCTGTTATTTCTTACAATTTAATTAATAGTACATTACGTGCCTATTTGTATTCCTCACCCTTATCTCGGTTATAAATCACAATAACATTTCAATCTATCATCTCCAGAATCAATTTAGGAAATAAAATTTCGACCAAATCTAGGACCAACATTCTGACTTCTTCCTTTCCTTTGAAATTGATTTCAGTCAACATATTAATTATGAGTCAAAATGTTATACATCCGGACTCATTTATTTAATCCCAATAATACCTTTAACAATTAAACTATAATATAACTAAACAATATCGAAATGTGCGTTCGTAAGACATTTCTCAGTTGAATTTGCCTCTTGAGAAACAAGTATCGGCTGTGTTCAGGAGTACCAGATAACACAAGAGTATCACATCTCAGACAATAGTACTCAAGCTCAACGGAGATATTTAATTTAGGTGTGTATTGTTGGCGTTGGCAGTGTATGTTGCATTAGTTTAACTTTATACGATTTCCGGCAGCTAGGAAACCCAATTAGCAATATCATCCGGTCTGAGAGTATAACGAGAGCGGAGTGGCAATAAGCGCCGCTTGTACAGTTTGCAATTGCTGTTAAATTTACTTAAAGTCCTCTTGTTATGTCTCGAATGGAAGATAAGCGCTGATTCCGCAAATTGTCCAAGAGCGCGGTATTTTGTTAGACAAAACCTTATTTTGTTGTGAGCGTTCGTATATATGTATGAATCAAATTTCTGAGACCGCGAGCAACAAGCCTTTACCGCTTATTCTTGATTTAATTTAGACCGTTGTTCAGAATGATAGCGAAATAAAATTGGATATTTTCAGACTCGATTATCTCACATACCACTATTGTCTTTTACTCGGAAGATACCGTTATGCTATCGTCATGACATAGTGCAACCAGAATATGAATAGATTTTTTTTTTGGTCCTGAGGAAATCGCCGGGCTTCCGCCCTCCACTGGGGATGGAGGGCGGAGCATGCCGGAGTCGAACTGACTAAAACCTCCTGTCGCTCAACAACCAGCGTCCAAACCTCGCATGAGACAGAACTCATGAAGAGGCAAAGGGGGGAAAGTGAAGTTTTAGTGCGGAGCACATCTCTCCCATCACCCTCCCTCTCGGGACGCCGCCGGACTGGCGGTCGTTGGCGCCACGACCACCAGCCCTCTCGGTCGGCAAGCTATCCGAAGCCCGCCTAGATGGCGCCGGTTAGAATGGTCTATCCTACGGAATACCCCGCTGGGTCAGAAGCAGCGTGGGTCGAGGATAGCCGGCCTTTCATCACCAGTATGCTTTTGCGTAAAACGCATGCAGAGCAGCTTGCACGTCGTCTTCTTAGGCCCCCTCGTCGGTCCCCAGACTGACATGTGAGGGGGACCCGAAACACTTAGAGGGCCAGGGCTTGGGCGAGATCCGCCTCCCTGGCCCCCGCTCGACGGCGGCAGGATTGTGCGTCTCTCACGCGCCCCGCCGCCTCCTTCTGCGAGATGGTGCACTCACAGAAGTCGAGCATCGTCTTCCACAATATGAATAGATAACATTAAGTGAACTTCAAAATACCTAGTTCGTTTTCAACTTTTTTAATAGTTTTTTTAATACAATACAAATAAAATTTCATGATTCACCAAGCCAAACTGCTTAAAAGCTTAAATATTACACATTATTTCGATCTTAATAAACATAATTTTCAGAACATAATTAATGGTCGTTCAATGGTCTTATTGGTTTACACAAAAAAGGCACGCAGCAAATCCAATTGGATTCCGATAATTATCGGCTGTCGTAAATCAAACGCAAATGGTTCTATTTTCGTTTCGGTTTGTACCGCTTCCGTACAGCAAGTTTGAAAGGCCCCCGGTTGCCTCCCTAAATGAAGATTTGTGATCAGTAATAAAATATTGGCATTTTCAGCATTTACGTATTGTGATTACATACTCGTATAGTGTGGGAGAAATAAGATTGTTTTATTTCATGTTGTTCGAGTTATGTTTCATTTCATCATTTTACACCGCCCGGTATAAAAAAATTGTTGTAATCTATATAAATAATATAAATATGAATTTGTATACCGGCTTTTTGTGTGGTTCTTAAAGAAGGAACCATGGATGGTAAAACAAGTTATCTTTAAAATATATGTTTGTTTGTTCATTTGTATATTTATTTGAATACTCATCACGCAATAAGATGATGATGATGATCTAATTTAGCACCAGATTTTTATAATTGTAAAGTATTCATTACAGTAAAAATATTGTGTTGCTTTCATTAAAATCGGGACATGAACATATTCGTTAACAATCAATTCATATTATACTTAATATTCATACTCAACACTCATAGTTCTTTTGAAAAATAGAAACCTTGCCAAATTTGTATAGCCGCATTGTATTGAAAGTCAAGAATCTACAGCAAAAAAGTTTTTGAAGATTTCAATAGATTGTGACGTCTGAGATTGTGCTTGCTTTTAAACGCGATCAGTTTCCATTAAGCCTATTTACGCCGTGACTATCAACAAAACACAAGGTCAAATTTTTCGATAGCAGGCGTGAACTTAAATGACAGCGTGGAGCAAGTACTGAATACAGCACCTAGACTATACAATTACTTGTCCCGACTGACTGATTCAGTAACGCAGAGCTTCACTTACTACCAATACATACTTGAAATTTTGGCCTTCTGTGTTCTAGATTCTTTTGTGTTGTAAAGAAATATATTTCTTTGTATTTTTGTCCTCTATCCGTTTCTAAAGCATTCATCCGATTGTGATGAATCTTGGACCAGTTTTGGCTATGGCTAAAGAAAATATTTTTCGAATATCATTAACGTATGTGTATGTTTCATTCATATAGTGGAGCGTCCGACTAGTACTCAAAATATGTAATTTTTAACAGACAGCTAATACTATTTAAATTTTTTGTGCAGTTAAGCAATAAACCGATTTTTTATGTTTTCAGATGCATTAGGCGTACATTATTTAATGAATAATTATCCGGAAAGGACCATTCCAAATAATTGCGGCCCCAGAATGATTGTCATTGGGAAAGCAACAAAAGTGGCGTGGCTTAAGACCACAATACTGGCCTCGCTCTATTGTGGTGTAGCACTATTGTTGTATTCGCACAAAACAGGATATCGCGGATAAAATCATTCGGGCCTTTCGCAATATCGTATTCAGATAATTTCAATAGTATTTTCCGCTAAGCTGAATCACAGTGCAGGTATTTTAGTTTCACTGCCGATTTTCACATTACCGCAGATTTAAGATTACAAATTTTGTTGCTGATCAGTGGGCTTAGACGAATAATAATTGTCTTATCATGGAAGTTTCTACAATGCAGTTTTAAGAATGAAAGCAAATACAAAGAATAATCTGGAACTTCTAACAATGCAGATTCAACATTAGGTGCTCCGACCCACTTATTAAGTAAAAGCGACAACTTAACTTAGGCTCCTCACTTTAATACCGGCGTTTTGAATACTTGCAATGAAATTTATTCAAGACAAACCGTACATTGATTTACTAAATTAACGGAACGTTTGACGTTTCTTTCCCTAAAAGCAGTTTGTTTTGCCGTTTCATGAAAGTCTTTGTAGAATTTTTTTATTTATATATTTCATTATTAGCGATTTAAACGACTATTCAATAAAACCAATTAGATCATATTTTTTCCGATAATGCTATCTACATATTATATTCCTACAACAAATATTGAAAATAATAAATAATGATAAATTAACATAAACAGTTTGTTAAAAGGCCACAGCTTAAAATAAACAAAAACGATAAATTAAAACCAAATTCTGTCTAAAATAATAGTGTACATTTATTTTGTTGCTGGCGCGTGTTCATTAGTTGAATTGTCATAAGCACATATTGCGAACAGTGGCCACGATTGCTTTTTAAGTTGCAACATCAGAGAGCGGACAAACGAGCCGTCGACAATCAAAAAGCTGATGTCACCCTTGTTTCAGCTAGCAAGAAGCGGCAGGCGGGCTGCCAGAACGGTATTCATTTTGCATCTAGTAGGAAACGAACAGAATAGTCACATCATAATCCGGTTTAAAAGGCGTAGATGGATTTTTTTTTGGTCAGGAAGAAATCGCCGGCCTTCCGTCCTCCACTGGGGATGGTGAACGGAGTATGTCGGAGTCGAACCGATTAAAACCTCCTGTCGCTCAACAACCAACGTCCAAACCTCGCATGAAACAGAACTCATGAAAAGGCAAAGGGGGGAAAGTGAAATTTTAGTGCGGAGCACATCTCTCCCATCAGCCTCCCCCTCGGGACGCCTGACCGGCGGTCGTCGGCTCCACGACCACCAGCCCTCTCGGTCAGCAGGCTATCCGAAGCCCGCCTCGATGGCGCCGGTTAGAGTGAGTGAGTAGATGGGTAACTGAGTTCAGTTCCTAGCTACAATACATGAGGTTCTTAGCTCAATTGAATAAAGACTTTTAAATGGAAACGCATGATCGTCGCAACGAGGTACAAATGGGACGGAAGGTATTTCGATCGCGTAAAACTTAACTTTTTTTATTGCTTAGATGGGTGGACGAGCTCACGGCCCACCTGATGTTAAGTGGTTACCGGAGCCCATAGCCATCTACAACGTAAATGCCGCCACCTTGAGTTCTATAGGTCCCACTTTTAACTACGGCTGCCCCGCCCTTCATACCGAAACGTATTATTGCTTCACGGCAGAAATAGGCAGGGTAATGGTACCTCTACCCGTGCGGACTCGCGACGTCCTACCACCTGTAATTACGCAAGTTATAATTTTTGCGGGTTTCATTTTTATTACACGATGTTATTCTTTCACCGTGCGCGATCACAGTTTGATGTGATAGCTACCGACAAGAGTAACCTCCGAGTAGTAACAATAAATTTGTTCTGCATGGTACATAAACTAGTATCAAATGTTCAATTATGTCTGTCTCTTCTCTGGAAGTCTATATTATATTAACTATATAAGGGGATTTATTTCCAGACATCGCTTTGGTTGTAAGACTTCAATAAACAAATTAATCTCGATTATAAAGGACTGAGATATTTAAGTATCTGAAAGGTGACAAAGGTTACCGCGCCATGAAGTTTCTAGCTCTTGCTACAAAGTTACTTGGATCTTTATTAATCTTAAACTTTACACAATTTGAAAATTTAATAATAGCTACTTCTACGTAACTTCCGTTATGAAGTTTGGTATTAAATTATTGTGAAGGTTCTTTCCTCTGCGCTCTCTGGTTTCCGTTTGTTTTGTGTAAAACTCTCATAGATTTATTGAGGCAGGTGAACTGTATTGTACATCGTGGTGTTTGGAATGCAATCCAAACGCTGTTTACTGCATTGGAAATTGTGTATCGTGTTTCAAGTTTCATAAATGGAATATCTCAATTCCGTTTTCCGTTTTTTTGAAAATGTCAATTTTCATTTAGAGATAATTAAATTTTACCTTTTTAAATACGATATAGAACTTAGTGTCTGTGATCCGTACAAATTTTATTGTAGATATGATAAAGGAATAGATTTTTTATTGTTCATCTTTAGTCTGTTCATTATCTGAATCAGATTTATTGAAAACAAACTTATGTATGAGCGGTTCTCAAGCTGTAACATTAAAACCTGGAGAAGTATTTTGTCTCATTCTTCCACAAAATAAGTTTTATAGTTATGTAAGTTTCCTCTTGAGTATAACTTTTAGATTTTCATTTTATCGAGTTGTGTCCATTTGTTGTTAAAAATTTCCCTTCAAATATCCGTGACAATTTTCCAAAAAAAAATAATCATTGCCATTACTCGTTTATTATTTCGTTTATACTTTTACAATATCTATATATATAAAAGAAAGTCGTGTTAGTTACACTATTTATAACTCAAGAACGACTGAACTGATTTGGCTGAAAATTGGTGAGGAGGTAGCTTAGAACCAAGAGAAGGACATAGGATACTTTTTATCACATTCCCGTGGGACTTGACATAAAACGTGGTAACTATAACAAAACGCAACTGACAGCTATACGTAATATATTCTATGGTTAATTGTGTTAATTATAGTAGAATTTTGAAGTTGACTGGTTGATGTGTTTGAAACAAACCGTGTGGCGGAACAAAGTTCGCCGGGTCCGCTAGTTTAGTACAAATACAACGAATACTTAAAAAAAACATTTAAACTAAATTAGTACATGTCAGAAATTCATTAAGTTTGGAAAAATTCGATAAAAAAAAATCATAGCTCGACTAAGCAATGTATTATATTCATCGGTTTTCGCTAGTCAAAGACATGATCTGTGACCACGAAACCTATAATATTATAGAAAGTATTCGAAAAGACGGTAATAATAAAATGAAAATAATAAACACGAGATTACAGCCGCAAAGTAGTTTTAAAATAAATGCAGTTCTATTCGTGCCATCTTCGGGTCTCACAAAAGAGAGACTAATCCCAGTATCGGAAACAGCTAAATCCGCCTTTGCGCCGACACTCGTAAGCGCGTGGACGACAGAAAACCTCTCCAAACAAAGGCTTCAGTACAAACTTTTAATTGCTATTCCCATCGTTGATGCGAGCTAATACTCGTGAATAAAGGAAAGTCAAATTTACTGTTCATCAATCTTCGATGTTCCCATCATGTACGGTTGCGTGTGGTCGGGATGACTGCTAATAATTTCGGCATCGAACGGCGTGAACACGACAAAATTTTACGCTAAGCTTTCTCGAATTTTATAAATTTTATGTATAAAACTTTCGCCAATTTTGTTTTAGTCTCTGAGTGATAAAACAACGACCCGCTCCGGCCCCGCACGGGTGAATCACGGTGTTATGCTGGAAGTACGTCATTAGACTAATTACATAGGTATTACTTATTATAATATAACTTCTTTACTCATCTTTATGTAAGAGACTTTGATATCGAATTTCATGGTTCTTCATTCGAAACTGACGACGACTTCGCATAATATTTAAAGCCTTCATTCAAAGAGTAATTCGTACTAGTAAAATTTAGAAAAATGCCGATGTATATGTAATATGAAGTTTCGTATTTCTTGCTTGGCGGGCTTAACAAGCCTTTCATTCAACATCTCTAATTTTACCACCCTAGTGAAATTTCCAAGATTATTTCCTAAAAAAACGCTTGTATAATATGAATTATTTATTGCTTAAACAGGTGACTAGTAACCTAGTTCAAGGCCAAACTGGTATTAAATGAGGACCGGAGTTCATCGACATTGACGTCGCCTGGAATGGGAGAAATGTAGATCTTCACGACGACCTGAATTTAGTACCGATACGTAAGTATATTAAGGAAGCGTCAGAACGTTACTTCGACAAAGCGGCGCGACACGAAAACCCTGTTATCGTGGCCGCCGCTAGTTACTTATCCGACCGCGATGGTGCAACGCAAAGGTGCCGTCGCCCGAAACGTATCTTATCGGTTCCTATGGATTCACTCTCGGTGCTTTTAGGCCTCTCAAGCACCGGTCACTATCCTCGTCGAACTCGTCGATTACGACGAAGAGTTCGACGAGCGAACTAACCTACAGATATAACCCACTGAGTTTCTCGCCGGATCTTCACAGTGGGTCGCGATTTCGATCCAGTGGTAGATACTGAGAAGCACTGCTCTTGCTAGGGCTAATGTTAGCAAAAATTCTCTCAGGTTGTGCCTGTGAGCTCATCTACTCGTCCAGGCGTAGCTAGAATGGCCTCTTAGGCTACCAGCGAATAGGTAGGGAAAAAAATAGAAGTTTTTGTACACAAAAAATGTTGGAAAAGACATAATTACTGTATAATTACTGTTTTAATTTACGACTCGTAATGACACGAGGAAGTAGACTGCAGGGAACCAATCTGCAAAGCAATGTTTTACATTAATTTAGTTTGTTTTACTTGAGTTTTTTATATTTTATTGAAGAGAGCTCTCAGCCCACCTGGTGTTAAGTGGTTACTGGAGTCCATAAACATATATAACGTAAATGCGTCACCCACTTAGAGATATAAGTTCTAAGGTCTCAAGTATAGTTACAATGGCTACTCCACCCTTCAAACCGACACGCATTACTGCTTCACGGCAGAAATAGGCAAGGTGGTGTACCTATCCGTGCGGACTCACAAAAGGTCCTGCCACTTGTAATTACGCAAATTATAATTTTGCGGGTTTGATTTTTATTACACGATGTTATTCCTTCACCGTGGAAGTCCATCGTGGCATTTGTTCAGTGCGTATTTCATTAGAAAAATTGTGGACAAAGATTACTATTTTTATTGTTTAAGATTTCAACATTATAAGCCTTCGAGATATATTATGCCATAATAAAATCAGTATGGTATACGAATAGCATAAAATTAGTAACATTCAAATGTGAATTATGAGATATGCTACAAAACAATCTGTTGTACCATGTTATTAACTACACACAAGAGACCAATTTACGAATCGATCATTCAATATGTTAATTATTGTATGTCTCTGATGATTTAATGAATCTGTTTTGCCTACTACTGTTTGTGTTGTTTCTACTCAATAATTTTCATTTTATCAGAATTAATCATGTACTTGTAAAATAAATTGGTTCGAAACCTAATGAGTATTAGCGCTCACTCCGGGTTAATATGTAACGCGAAAGTATCTCTTATGAATTACTTGTTTTCGTAGAGGGTAGAAGGGAGTTTAAGGCGCGTTTACCGCAGTTAAAATATGCTTTGCAAGTCATCGTGGCCTAAGAGATAAGACACCCCGGGTACCCGTATCGAGTGATGCGTCTATGCCGGTATTCAAATCCCGTTCGCAAGTTCCAACGAACGACGAAATACGTAGGTACTTGACACCTGTTTACGAATAATTTTCATGATTAAGGAGTTACATCGTAACAATCAGGCCTGAAAAATATTATTTTGCATATTTACTGGTGGCAGGCATTTTGTGAGCCCTCATGGGTAGGTACCATCGCCTTGCCTATTTCTGCCGCAAAGCAATGCGTTGCGATGAAACAGCGCTGATACTACACTGTCGACATGTTTCAAAGTGGTTGGCGGCATTCACGTAGTGATGTGTATGATCTCCAGTAACCTCTTCAAGCCAAGTTTTTATTTTTATTTTTTATAGCCCTTGTATGCAGACGAGCATACGGCCCACCTGATGGTGAGTGGTTACCGTCGCCCATGGACTTCAGCAATGCCAGGGGCAGAGCCAAGCCGCTGCCTACCAAGTGCGCTAGGAGCTCGTGCACCACCATTGTAGGCAGCTGCCCACTTCCAGAGATATGTCTCATTTCTGTTGGACTAACGGCTATCATACTTTCATATTGGCGCGCATGATCGTCCCAGAAACTGGCACGATTATGGCCGCATAATGTCTTGCCACTGATAGTACCTTCAGAAGAACTTTACAAATTGTAAATTTCGGATACTGTTTTTCTTACTCTATGTTACTATTTAATCACGGAAGTCGTTTGTTAACGTGTTGAGCACTAAGAACATAAATATGTCAGTGAAAAAAGAAACTATTTTTCCGTGAATTAAATCAGAATGTAACCGTACGAATTTCAATTAAGGTCGAGATTCATTTTCTGACAATCAGTGGTCTCTAAGATGAAACGAAGATTCTCTTCACGGTGGTAATTTTTCTGGTAAATAGAAACTTTGGTAGGTTTGGTGGTAGCTTTACACAATACCATTTTAGAGGAGGTATCTTTTCAAGGCCACGTCGGGAATACCAACCGCTATTTCCACGGCCCGTGTTACTGGGTCCAGAAATAGTGCTCTTGGATCGAGACCTGCAGATTCTTCAAGGCAGCTTGGATTATAAAGTAGTCCGGATTTAGGTCGGGCAACTATTAGAATATCTTAAATATAAAGCTTCAAACGGTCAAAGAAACTTAAAAAAAAACATAACAAAAACATGCTTTAAATAGAACGAAAGGAAATTTTTATATCAAATAAGTAACACGCTGAAGTTAGGTGAAATAAATCTCATTTCTATTTGTTGAAAAATGTGGAACAATAACGATATGTCGCGACCATGGAAGTAATAGTATGTACTTGCAGAAGTCGTATTATTTATATTTAATGAATTATTATTGGTGAGTTAAAAAAAGGCGAACTAATGTTAATAAAAAAAAAACTGTCGATGTTTTAGTTTTATTTATTGCTTATATGGGTGGACGAGCTCACAGCCCACCTGGTGTTAAGTGGTTACTGGAGCCCATAGACATCTTCAAAGTAAATGCGCCACCCACCTTGAGATATAATTTCTAAGGTCTCAAGTATAGTTACAACGGCTGCCCCACCCTACAAACCGAAACGCATTACTGATTCACGGCAGAAATATGCAGTGTGGTTACCTACAGGGTTACCTACCCGCGCGGACTCACAAGAGATCCTACCACCAATAATTACGCAAATTATAATTATGTGGATTTGACTTTTATTACACGATGTTATTCCTTCACCGTGAAAGTCAATTGTGAACATTTGTTGAGTACGTATTTCATTAGAAAAATTGGGACCCGTCTGGGATACGAACACCGGTGCAACGCACTACACGAATGCACCGGACGTCTGATCCTTTAGGCTACGACGACTTAAATTTTTATTCTAGATCGATTTTTTTTAAGAAAAAATTCTTTCTTAAGAAATTTTTTTTGAAAATAATCCCTTAAAAATACAGTAGTAGTAGTACTACGAATACAAAATTTGTGATACACAAGTTATCTGCGGAAAGGCTGCGATTCCTTCTGTATTTTATACCGTATGTTCCATGGGGAGTGATCTGAGGAATGGTTCGAGATGATGGTATCATTCCTCAGACTCAAACGATGAGGGTATCGTTTTTACCATCGCATCGCCCGCCACCGGAGTAGAGTTCATCCATACTACCTGGAGCCACTGCGGTCATCCACAGTACGTTTCCAGAGGTCTTTTTTGCCACGTACCATCCGGCTATGGAATGAGCTCCCCTCCACGGTGTTTCCCGAGCGCTATGACATGTCCTTCTTCAAACGAGGCTTGTGGAGAGTATTAAGCGGTAGGCAGCGGCTTGGCTCTGCCCCTGGCATTGCTGAAGTCCATGGGCGACGGTTGCCACTCACCATCAGGTGGGCCGTATGATCTGCCTACACGGGTAATAAAAAAAAATCTAAAGAAGTTGAGAAATTTTACACCTGAACATTATATTGAATCCATGGCTGCGGCTGCGTGCCCTGCATGCTAACCGCAATATACAGACACAGATTATAATCTCGACATTGTTTCAAAACAATCTGAAATCTACGTGTTCAATTTGGTCGTATTTTGTTACTTTCATCTCGAAACGTGATTTGATAAAAACGAATGACGTAGATTGACAGTCGAGCTCACAGCTCTCGTGTTGTTCAGACACTTATTGACTTCTATGGATGTCGTATCATAAGATTTCAACGTCATTTCTCATCTTGAGACAAAAGGTTCTAATATCGATTGTTGTTAGATGAGCCATGCTTTTTTTTTTTTTTTTTTCCACAGGAGAAAATCGCCGGATCCCCACCCGCGCGGCAGGTGGGGTATGTGGGAGTTGAACCTCACTAAAAACTCCTGCCGCTCACAACCGGCGCCCTACCTCGGACCGGGCCGGAGCCCAGTCGGGGCTATTGAAACGGCGGGACAGGGTTGACGCAGAGCACATTACATCCATCCCACCGTCCCACGGACGCCGGACCGGTGGCCGCCAGCGACACGACCACCGGTTCCCTCGTTCAGCGGGCCGAGAGCCCGCTTTGATGGCGCCGCGTTACACCTTCCCCCAGATTCCTTCAGCGGTCGGGGGAACGCGGTCTACCATCACCCGGCTTCCTATTGCGGGTGAGCGTGCAGAGCACGCCACCCCACGTCTGGGTCCCTCCCCGCATAAAACGGGTGGGACCCCTAGCTCTTAGGGGGCCAGGTCACGGATACGACCCCGGTCCCGACCCCCTGCTCGGCGGCGAGATGAGCCATGCTAATACTTCTTCGTCGCTTCCTCATTACTGAGGGTCATGACCAACTCGATCTAGTTTCTGCACCAACCTTCTCCAACGTTGCCTGCATTCGGGCTGCTAATGGCACCCGGGACGCTAGTGCTTGTGGCCTCTCTTACAATGTCCGTCTACCTGGTTGGCGATCTTCCTCGACTTCTCTTTCTTTCCGCGTGACCTACGACTATTAGTTTTTCCAAGTTGTCAAGATTTCGTCGGGCCACGTGTCCGAAGTACTTCAGGAGACGCTGCATACAGATTGTAGATAGACGGATCTTGACGTTTAGCTCGGAGAGAATTGACACATTTGTTCTTACATTTACGCTCCGTCCAGGATATGCCCAACATTTTGCGCTAACACCACATTTCAAATGCGTCAATTCTCGATCGGGTACGGGCCTTGAGGGTCCACGTCACAGAAGCGTAGAACAATATGAAGAAGATAAGGGTTCGCCTGAGCTTTACCTTAGTTTTTTTGTTTATGCTACGATTTCCCCAAATCTTTACAATCGCTTCATGGCTGTTTTTTTTTCTTGCCATGCTAATTGTGAACATATAATTTTCTTATCATTTGAATGTATTCAGGAATGTTCAAGCAATACGGCTATTACTCAAATTATCACTTAAAAACTGTGCGACATAATCAAAAAGCAATATTAAAACATATTTTTATTGCTTTCGAAGATAGACGATTATTCGGCGCCAATAGTGAGTATTCACTGTCGTTTATGCATGCATATCAGCAATGTTGGGAATAAATCATAGCCGCTGCTTACCGCAATCTTTTCATTTATTCTCTTCATCGATTTTTTTTTTGGTCATGTGAAAATCGCCGGACTTCCGCCCTTCTCTGGGGATGGCGGGCGGGGTATGTCAGAGTCGAACTGACTAAAACCTCCTGTCGCTCAACAACCAACGTCCAAACCTCGCATGAGACAGAACTCATGAAAAGGCAAAGGGGGGAAAGTGAAGCGTTTAGTGCGGAGCACATCTCTCCCATCACCCTCCCCCTCGGGACGCCGGACTGGCGGTCGTCGGCGCCACGACCACCAGCCCTCTCAGTCGGCAGACTGTCCGAAGCCCGCCTAGATGGCGCCGGTTAGATAGCCACGTTTTTTTTTAGGTAAGGTACTAACATTCGGGTTTTTTTTTTGTATTTACTCTCTATTGTGTTGAAATATTTTGTTAGCAATGTATTAATTAACGCTACGTTAATTCAAGTGAATATCTACCATCAACGACTAAAAGTTTCATTTCGTTCTCAATTAAGCGGAGGTCCGACATAACTCAGTTGTTTGGGCCCGAAGCTAGTCGGGGTCTTTTAATTGAGTTACAGATTCGTTTAATCGGAATGGTTACAGAATAATTTTGCCGAGAGACAATAAACAACGTAACGATGGCCAATAAAACTTCTTTTGTTCATCTAATGCGAGTTAACCGAGATATAATTGAATAGGAGCCACTCAGAAGCCTTGGTGTTACCAAAGGTGAATCTTTAGAGTTTATTTGGTTAAAGGAATTTCATCCTTTTCACACATTCTGACTTACCATGTGCAAAAGCAGGGCATCGCTTGATGAATATTTCAAGTCCGAACTATAGATCTGGTTCTAAGCCAATTATTGCAGCATTTGGTAATGTTGTGACGTGCTTTGACAGTTCGCTGACGTCGGTACCTGCATAGAGCGCACGTTCCCCAACTAATTTAGTTGAAAGCATCGATATTAAAATTTCTCTTCGGTGAAGTTCATAAGGGTACAGCAGCTTCACGGACAACATTTGATCGGATTTTTTATTCTAATTTGCCAACAAATTGTGCATGTGCACTATACCATATATAATGTGCACCGCATATTTGAGGTTTTCGTTCAAAATATTTCGCTTACAATATTGTAAAACTTAATGGATTTTTTTTTTTAGGGATAAAGACTACGATTGTGATGAATAGCATTAACAATACAACTAAAACACAAATTATATCTTCATTCTGGATGATAAAAATACGATCGTATCGGTAAATATTGTAATTTCTTTGTTGCTAAACTGAAATGAGTCAGTAATATCTTAACAACTGAGTAATAAATCAATATTAACTAGCTTTGTTATTAATTAATGAATTAGTCGAATAAACTACTTCTAACCTCGCAGTAAAACTTATATACTGATATTACATAGTATTGGAATCGACTAAGCGCTGAGTAGAAGTTCTAACTTTCGCATTGAATTGTTTCTTTTGATTTCTTGTAACTATGGAGTAAATAAAAATTGTGCTAATCAAATTTATTGAACTTAAGGAATTTCCTTAAAAAAAAAAACCATTTGTAGGCGTACATAAATGGTTTAAATATCTATTTTCAGCTTTATAAACAAATATTAATCGAAATAATTTGTTTTCTTTTAAAAAAATACTTGACTGTTATAGTTGTTAAGAGCAACACTATAAACATAATACTTAAACATAATTTTACTGACACTATTTGATAACTTATAAATTAAAGAAAAGAAGTCAAATATAAATATCAGAAAATATACTGCCTTATATTGTGGGTTCAAGAGCTGAGTATCAAAGCGTAAGAACTGCTGTGTTATTCCAAATTTACTTTGCGCTTATTAAGCAGATTGCTAAAATGAAATTACTACTTCGAAAATCTGGGATTACGCACTTCTAACGTTGTCGCTAAGTAAGCGAGAAATATATTGTTTTCATTAATACGTCTGAGAGCGAGGTTAATCTGTTCAGTAGTAGTACCGACGCACGGTTTGACCGAAACTATATTAATGAAGACTCAGGGAGAGTGGTCGAATGAAATTGAGCGCGAAAAGAGCAAGCGCCCGAGGTCTGCGTCGGATACAAATTCGATATCGCACACACGTGTGGATATAACACGGGTGCCCCTAAATTTATACGCGAATGAAATTTGATTTCGATGCGTCGAACACACGATACTGGTGACGCGAAGGGGAGGGGGGGGGGGCAAAAATAACGATATTTACGAGAAAGACAAAGAAAAATGTATTATATCATGTCATCGCTCATCATTCATACGTTACTTAGTCCTGTCACTCCGAGGCACGTGTGGCCGTAATGTTAGATAATGGGAAAGTGCTTTTTAAATTAGGGATTGTAAAAATCTTCTTATTTCAATTCGTGTAGATTTCTCACGGTACAATCATTTAATAAAATTGTTAGTCCTAATTCATAGTTACCTTATTATTAGTGAAACTCTACGATTTGTTTGAAATTCTTTAAACTACTCGCGTTTCAATTGTGTGACTGTATAATTTTTACCTTAGAAGGTAGATGGAGGACACGGTACACCAAGTTATGATTGGTCTCTTGGACATTGTCAATGCAGAAGGCTTCATACCGCACTGTACTGTGCTAGAAACCTCCTCCGAAATGCGGTTAGCAACTACATCTTGTTTCAACTGAAGTAAACGTTCTAATGCGTAGAAATCGAACAAATAAATAAAATTATATTTTTGTAATTATTTTGTAATTGTTTTATTACTTAGATGTTTTATTGTTGCACAATACTCAATTTGTACATGAAATGCCATATCAATATTATAAAAATAAACGTTTACTTAATTAATATTTTTGAGTGATAGCAATTGTGTTTTAAATTAATAATTTACGCTTAATAAATTTGAGATTAATATGTTTATTGTAGAATAGTTTGTGAGTCAATTTTCAACCAATGATACGAGTATGAGCGGTTCGTTGATAAGTACCCAATATAACTTTAAAGTACTTCCATTCATAGCCTCCAAGTTCGATAGATATTATCAAATGATATTGCGAGTGTGTGTGAGTGTAAAGTTATAATATATGATATGATTTTGTTGAAAGCATTCGATAAGATATTTTATTGCGCATCTGTGTGTACGATAGTTATATGACAGACATAAGTCAAGACGTTACATCGAAATGAGTAATAAACTTGTGATGGGAATGCTTTGATGGCTTTTTCTTATAGAAGCCACCTGTTATGTTACTCAAATATCTCTGCAGTGATCCTTAATTACTCATCCTCGGTATTTTCTTAGTGTCTTAATGTTAAAGTGAGATATATTTTGTAACAATTGACGAAAAAGTTTGTATTTTTTTTATTGTGTAGATGAACGGGCACAAGGGCCATCTGATGTTAAGTGATTAGTGAAGTCATACTAATGTAGATATGACAATGTTAATGCCACTAAACACCTTGAGATATGGAACAAAGTTGGAACGGTTTGCTACTTAGCGACTGAAATAGATAGGACGGTGGTACCTATCCGTGGGAGTTTACAATAAGGCCTTCCATCACTGAATGCCTGACAGCGATTGCAGTGCTGTGGTATAATATTCGGATAATGATGCTGTTGCCCATTACCCGGGTGACACTCACGGAAGAGATTGGACGGGACTATCATTTAAAGAAGTTGTCGCTATCACAGAATCGAAAGTATCCGAGAAAAACCTGAAATACACTTACGACAATTTCAAGAGAATATTCTATATGAATATTATATTTGTTCTGAACAACAATTTTTTTCACACCTTTGACCTACAAAGCAAGCAAGCAAAAACTTACTTCCACCCATTTATTGGAAGACTTTATCAATATCCCCAAATAATGATTGGTAGATAGCGTTGACAGCGGCCCGTCTAACTTGGATAGTACGCAAGAAGCAGATATGTAACAAAATTTGAACGTCAAACCAAAAACGTTTCTTCACGTTATAGAGTCAAAGTTAAACTCAAATTATACATCGTGTTTTGTTTCTTAATCGTGTTTCAAAAGACATTACCTTTTTTTTTATAGCTTAGAGGGATGGACGAGCTCACAGCCCACCTGATGTTAAGTGGTTACTGGAACCCATAGACAACGTAAATGCGCCACCCACCTCGAGATATAAATTCTAAGGTCTCAGTATAGTTACAACGGCTACCCCACTCTTCGAACCGAAACGCATTACTGCTTCAGGGCGGAAATAGGCGGGGTGGTGGTACCTACCCCTGTGGACTCCCAAGAGGTCCTACCACCAGTAAATACCTGGTGTAATATTCTTCAGGGAGACACCGTATTTATTAACAGGACAATACAATTTTACCCTCAGTGCTCCGTGTTAAAAACGAATTAAAATGTTTTTATTGTTCTAGTCGGGCATACCAATTCATATTCCGCGTTAAATTTCTGGAGCCCGTACATATCTAAAACCTATCTTGAATTTTAGGGACAGTTTTGGTACGAAGTTCCTTATGGGACAATGCGGAAGGGTACTCTAACCGGAAAAAAACGTCCGTAACGTAAGATTTTTATTATTTATGTATAGTCTTAGTATGATGGCTATACAGTGTCTAATGTATAGTCTGCGTGATGACGGTTATTATTATTATTCATATAAATAGCTGTTTCTTTGTATAATATTATTATATATTTTATATAAATCATTGTGAATAAAATAAAGTTGATAACTTTGTAAAGTAGTTTTTTTATATTTTTATCAATAAAAAAATCATAATATAAAATGTATACACGAATAATTATTTTCTTTATACCAATAGAACTTAAAATTAATATTTTTATAATAAGGAACTTCGTTCCTATCCGGTGTCCCACGACACCACACATATTTTTTTTCAATTGCATCGAAGAACGGTTGTCTAACAGTAGAACCCATGACTGCTTCGCTGCAAAAATAGAGAAGATAGTATAGAAAACGAACTACTTACTAACTAACGCCACGATAGGTACACTTTTAAGTATTATATTAAGTTTATTTTCATTTCATTAATATTATAAAAATTAATAAAATACTATGTAATGTACAGATAGTCACACGAAGGTCTCTAACTACAGCGGAACGATGTATGTGAATGTAGCTGAAAGTTAGAAGCCTTCAAATTAACTTCTCCTCTAAAACACAATGTTGTGCTATAATTATGTTCATTTTACGAGTATGTGCGTTCCGAGTTGTTTTATTAGGGTAACAATGAAGGATTACGTGACGCTTGTACAAATGTTTTGAGGTCAAATAACTTTGAAAACAAACGGGTTTCCGTTCTGAAAAAGTTTAAATGCACGCTTAGGATATTGCTTTAGTTTTGAGATCTATATTAATACTGAGAAGAATGAATCTTGTCCGTTATCTAGATTGGCACTTGACTTGACTTATTATGATTGCTCTATACGAGCTTCTATACCTTAGGGTATTCCACTATCAGTACTTAAGGCGCTCTCTGTTGTGATTTGAGGCTCGCTGACTTTCTCGCCGGGCCCTCTCAGCGCAATACCTATCCCGTAGTAGATGCACTCGCGAAGAAGTTGCCCTCCAGACTGAGCCTCCTCCAGGAGCCATCGGGCGGCTGTTAGCGAACTTTGTCCTCCAGACTGAGCCTTTGAGTTCGCCTATGCGGGCCAATACGGAGAGGAAAAAAAACTGGTCATCGATCTAATAATTTTAGTAACATTACTGAATTAATAAAAAAAAATCAAAATAAAGTCTTAAAAATTTAGTCTGATTATTCGATATATAAAAAAAAAACTTGGACTTTAGTGCAGTAGTTCTTTTTAATACGTTCCTGTTTCATTAATTTATCGAGAACAGATCAGTTCTCAATTTATATTATCATTATCTCGTCTGTGTTCATAGTTGTTTTTGTAGTTAATTATGGAAGTTCATCACGTCGATCTAGCCGAAAACAAGTATTAAGTTACGTATACTACGTTCATTTCGTGAATTGATCGCTATAGTAAGTTATGTAACTAGTTGGAGAGAGAGCATTCGAAGAACTCAAGGTCGTGTATCCCTATCAATTTATAAATAGGCAAAGATAAAGCAGCTAAAAACGATTTTCTCCTGTGTTTGTCGTCCAATTATTTTTTTGTTTAGTACTAGTTATTAGTAAAAAAATTTAAAACAAGTCAGTTCTTTTTTTCTTTCTTTCAAAAATTGCAATAACAAAATCAGAGAGATAAATTAATAGTTAAATTGAACATTAAATTAACTAAACCTCGAGCTGTCCGTTGTCGATCATTGGACAAACACTACTTTTAATTAATAATTATCGCGCAGATATTAACATTAAGATACTCTGACTAAAAGTTTACTGGTAGGTAAGCCAAGTGGTTAAACGAGCTAAGGGTCCTACTATTACGTAGCAGTAGCGGTAGGTTGAAGTGGCCGAGGATATATAATTTGAAGTCGTTGTGGCCTAAAGGTTAAGGCGTCCGGTGCGTTCGTATGTCGCGATGCACTGGTGTTCGAATCCCGTCGGCAGGTACCAATTCTTCTAATAAAATACGTACTTAAATGTTGACGATTACTTCCAAGGTGAAGGAATAGCATCGTGTAATAAAAATCAAACCCGCAAAATTATAATTTGCGTAATTACTGGTGGTAGGACGTTTTGCGAGTCCGTTCGGGTAGGTACCACCACCCTGCCCATTTCTGCCGTGAAGCAGTAAGGCGCTTCGGTTCGAAGGTCGGGGCAGCCGTAGTTAAAAATGAGACCTTAGAACTCACATCTCAAGGTGGGTGGGGGCAATTACGTTGTAGTTGTCTATGGGATTCGGTAACCACTTTTCAGCATTGGGTGGGCCGCGAGCTCGCATGAAATCTGAGACACTTGCGATTGTGTTTATTTTATTTCCTAGTCTACAAACATGCTTTCCGTCATCCACCTACAATTTCATATAGTATAAACTTAATCAAGAAATCTCGTGTTGAATACGTTTGATGTCGAATACATAAACCGAGTAAGAAGAAATAATACTAGTAATTATCGTTAGTCCCTCAATAATTAACACATACGTAATTAATTCATGAGACTTTGGCTCGCTCGCTCGACGCCAAGCCAAGTAGGACAGATTTATGTAGGTTCTTCGTTAGCTACTGAGCACTCTCCTACACTAGTCAAGAGCCGAGCCCTTTGATGTTTGCCGTTGAGAGTCAACCAGCCGTTGCACCCTTGGCCTCATTATGAGGAGTTCACATCTTAACCCGAATCAATGTAAAGTGTCACAATAGGTTAATGTCGTTTATGATTAATCATTGATATGGTTTGTTTTTACCAAATTATTGTTGTTCTCGTACTTTTTCTCCTTTCGTTCTAATTGATGACTGGATCTAGCCCGTTTTGAAGCCTGGTCTAAAAATAGTATCTAGCTTGTAGGTAACGGCTTATTGATCTCTAGCGTGACATCCTTCGGCGACGATAATTGGCTATACATGATCGGCTGAGCTGTTCATTCGATGTCGATGGCAATAATTTTTTTTTGTATATGTGGACGAACTCATTGCGTAGATGGGTGGACGAGCTCATTGCATAGATGGCTGGACGAGCTCATTGCATAGATAGGTGGACGAGCTCATTGCACCACCTTACGTATTTATGCAGTAAAGCAGTAATGTCTTCCGGCTTGAAGGGTGTGGCAGCCGTTCTACATAGGCGGCACTGAAAATTTCGGGAATTAACGAAGTGACACAACATTACTGTTTAAAAATGTATTTATTGCTTTTCGAAGTATTCTCCGCGAAATTTTAAACATTTTTCCATACGATGGAACCAATCATTGAAGCAACCATTCCATTCGGAAGTTGGGATCTCCAAAATGGCCGTTTTGTAGGCGTCCACAGCTTCTTCAGGTGATGAAAATCTCTGTCCACGCAATTTATTCTTTATTTTAGGGAAAGTATAGAAATCATTAGGGCTTAGGTCGGGGCTGTACGGCGGATGGTCTAATAATTCTATGTTTTCTTGCTCTAAAAACTCTTTTGTTCTGTGCGCAGTGTGAGAACTCGCATTATCGTGATAGATGGATGATGCGGCGGTTGCGGTTCTCTTTACGGAGTTCAGAAACGACCTGTGGCAAACATATGCTAGCATACCATTCTGCATTAACCGTTCTTTGTCCCTCAAGAGGAATAGTCGTAACATGGCCGGTTTTGGAGACAAACGTGGCCACCATTTTTTTTTCAACACTCCGTGAACGAACAATTTTTGTTGGCTTTAAATCATTTTCGAACACCCAAACTCGTGACTGGTTTTTTGTTTCGGGTTCGTACGCGTATATCCAGGATTCGTCACCTGATACAATGTTGTATACAGCATTTGAGGATCCTGCGTGGAATCTTTCGAGAGTTCTGACGCACCATGTAACGGGAGCCGCTTTTTGCTCTTCACAGAGCGACTGCGGTATCCATCGGGAAAACAACTTTTTTACACCTAATTTTTCATGCAAGATTAATTGTATTTGACTCATGCCAATGTCTAAAGTTGCCTGAATTTCGCGGTATGTCACATGTCGATCTTCCTCAATCAGCTTACGCACAGCATCAACGTTTTCTTGGGTAACTGCAGTTTTTGGACGACCTTGACGGGGATCATCACTGAGCTTGACACGTCCACGTTGAAACTCAGTAAACCAGCGATAAATTGTGGTTTTGGATGGGGCTTCATCACCAAATGCAGAAATTCTCCGGTCAACACATTGTTTTTTTGTTAAATAATAATAATAATAATAATAATGTTTTTATTTCAAGTATCCATGACTCATATAAATTGTTAATAAAACTTAGACCTATGTTAGTAGTTATATTTACATCACAATGAATTACTGTGGTAACATCCCATGGGAGATGGCACCACAGCGACCCATGTATATACAGTCCAGCCTGCTTGCGATCATGCTCAGGATACTGTTGGAGCTGGCCCTCACTCTGTTTACCAGAGATGCACACCTCTTACGCATGGTAGCGTAAAAACAATCTATGTGCGCGTCTGCAAACATCCCTGATGCGCTACAAAAGCGGGGCAGCACCACTAGCACCCTAAACGCGTTATTGTATTGAACACGGAGAGCATTGTACGATCTTTGAGTATATCCAGCCCACAAGCTGCACGTGTAAAAGTTAGTACAGTAGGCCCTAAAGAGGGTGACCTTGACTTTAAGTGAACACTGTGCAAACCTGCGAGCTATCATGTTTGCTCTAACCGACAACGCTCTTGAATTTTCTCGAGTCAATTCCATTTTCTCAACGACTAAACAAGTTATAAAAAACCTCGTGACAAGACCGAGAATCTTTTTTAAAATAAATAAATGGTATCCGATTTTTAAAACCAAGGAGTTTTCAATTAAAAAGATTTTAATATGACAGGAACAGTGGAAATATTCCGTTCCCGATACTTTTAGTGCAGCCCTCGTATTATAGAATGGAGACTTAGAACTCATGTCTCAAGGTGGTCGGTATTTACCTTGTGGATAACATTGAGCCGGTTTTTTATATTTTAATGCTTTTTTTTATTGGAGTTTACTCCTTTAGAATCGATTTACATATATAGGCCCGGGGTATGAAAATTATGGGGACCAAAATCGTACTAGCGTGTCACACGAAATGCGTTATGCGCATTTCGTGTGACATGCTAGTACATGCGCCGGCAGTCCGCCACAAAGCCTCGTACTGATCGCGCGTTTCTCTCATTATTGTATTTTCATATATTTGTTAGTCGTTTGTTTTGTGTCTCGTTAATTTGTTAATAATCTGTAGTGTATCGTGTTGTCGTAATATAGAACTATTTCTCGTATTGTTTCGTTTAATTTTTTATATCCAGTAAACTCCAGTCGTGCGTCGGAGCGGACACACACACTTTTTTGCTCTTGTAGGCAGACGAGCACACGGCCCACCTGATGGTGAGTGGTTACCGTCGCCCATGGACTTCAGCAATGCCAGGGGCAGAGCCAAGCCGCTGCCTTTAGCCCAAGCCGCTGCCTACCGCGCTTTTATAGGTGAACGAGCTAATAGAGCGCTAAGTGATAAATTGTTACCAGTTTACTGACATCAAAAGGTGAATGCCGCCACCCACTTCGAGACATAACGTCGAAGACTAAATTTAAATGTACAATGCCTGCTCAGACTGGCAGGCATCTTTCGTGATAGAAAAAACTTTCTTCTTCCCTTTCGGAGTAGAGCGTTCCTCCATCTCCTCCATATCCTCAAATATCTCGCGCACCCCCTAGGCGCAGGCAACTCGTATGAGCTACGGCCCCCTGCCTGAAAAAAAAAGGATTGTGGTAGCTTTCTGTACGCGCTTAAGGTATCATCAGGTTACTAATTAAAACTACTTTTCGCGACGATCGAAGAATTATTTTTTTTATTGCTTAGTCCACCTGGTGTTAAGTGGTTACTCGAGCCCATAGACATCTACAACGTAAATGCGTCACCCACCTTGAGATATAAGTTCTAAGGTCTCAAGTATAGTTACAACAACTGCCCCACCCTTCAAACCGAAACGCATTACTGTTTCACAGCAGAAATAGGCAGGGTGGTACCTACCCGCGCGGACTCACAAGAGTACCACCAGTAAATACCATTAGGCTACTAATAAACTGAAGTCCAAGTGCATGGGCGATAGTAACCACTCACCATCAGGTGGACCGTATGCTCGTCTGCCAAGAAGGGCAATAAAAAAATAAAAAAAACTACAAAGTGCATACCAATACATCGATCTTTTTCGTCTGCATAAAAAGTAACGCCTCCAGTCTTGGTACAAACGAGCCGTCAGAATCGCCATGTTGTTTCCATAGCACCTATTCTAATCACAACTTCAGCAATCACAACAAAAGTTAAATTGGATTCGAAGTAAGCCAAGTTTTTTATTGTTATAAATAAACGGAGCAAGGAACAAGAGCCAGGGGACTACTGCCTGATCAATATTTGAACGTCTAAATTAACCAGAGATTTGAGCTCGCTGTGACAGTTCGGGAATAACTTTTGTAGACAAACAGTATAATTCACTTTCGCCGGATTTATTGGTTCAAGTGTTTCTAGAGTAACCGTAAGTGTGCGATTCATGGGTCTTTCTCGCCGTTTATCGTTTGAAATACTGTTTGTTAATTCCGCGTTTCTCGCATTAATAAATCAAGGCAATGATGCGAGGATCTGTTTGTTTTCCATCGAAGATTTATGCGGACGATATGAGATAAAGAATTTTAGTTCAATGTGTTTGTTTATAAAAGTGTTAAGGCTTACATTACCATACTAGGTGCAGCACAGACTTTTTATTATGTGCCTTCACATTATTTACAACTTAATTTTATGAATGTATTTGCAATCATTTCAACTACACTCTTACTATTTCATTTAATAATAAACTGACTATATAAGAAAACAAATTCGTCCTGATTGTTTTCTTATTTCATTCCAAAAAGTTAGAAAAAGCTAGACTAGAAAAGGAGAAACGATAAGAGTTTGTTAACAAAAGACGATTTTTCGAAAATTTATAGTTCGTTAAAATGAAGATCAAAACTTGCGGATTTGATAAGCTTAAGTCGCAAATGTGAAAAATTTATAATGTTTTTTTTTATTTGCGTCTGGTTATTGGCATTCAAAAA
Organism: Bombyx mandarina; assembly: GCF_030267445.1. NCBI lineage: Eukaryota > Metazoa > Arthropoda > Insecta > Lepidoptera > Bombycidae > Bombyx > Bombyx mandarina. The sequence goes on along the minus strand of NC_143212.1, from coordinate 11,679,900 downwards.
ATAAAACATTTTCATTGAGTTCGAAACAGATTAAACCAGCGTAGAGCGTTAAAACTGAAGCTTAAAAGGAATTAAAAAATTCGTTTCATTTAATTATCTTTTCGTAAAATTATCAAACTGTAATTCGTTATTTTTACAGTACATTGAACTCAGATTAGAAGTAAACCAATATGTTAATCTCCCAGCATTCATTTTGTTCCAAAAGCTAACAATCGTATTTTTTTATTATATAGGTGAACGACCCAGGATATTGCAGACGCTTCTAATTTCCGCTGCTTTGCCTCTCTGATACTTCAGTGAAGTTATTACCTGGCTGTTTTACGGTATACATTTCCCAACACTCTCATATTATGTTTAACTGACTATGAACATTTTAAATGAAAATACCTATTATAAAAATGAAACAGTTGATATTCGAATTTACTTGAATATGGCACTGCAGACATATCACAACCCCCGATCACCCTCTTCGGTCAACCTATACCCTGGGCCAGGAAGGTCGAGTACCTGGGTGTCACCCTGGATGAATCCATGACATTCCGCCCGCTTATAAAAACAGTCCGCGACCGTGCTGCATTTATTCTCGGCAGACTCTATCCCGTGATCTGTAAGCGGAGTAAAATGTCCCTTCGGAACAAGGTGACACTTTACAAAACTTGCATAGGGCCCGTCATGACTTACGCGACTGTGGTGTTCGCTCACGTGGCCCGCACACACATAGACACCCTCCAATCCCTACAATCCCGCTTTTGCAGGTTAGCCGTTGGGGCTCCGTGGTTCGTGAGAAACGTTGACCTACACGACGACCTGGGCCTCGAATCAGTCCAGAAATACATGAAGTCAGCGTCGGAACGGTACTTCGATAAGGCTATATCATGATAATCGCCTTATCGTTGCCGCCGCTGACTACTCCCCGAATCCTGTTCATGCAGGAGCCAGTCACTGTCGACGCCCTAGACACGTCCTTACGGATCCATCAGATCCAATAACCTTTGCATTAAACGTCTTCAGCGCTAACACTAGTAGTAGGCTTAGGAACCCCGCTAACCGTACTCGTCGAGCTCGACAAAGAGGTCGATGTGCAACCTAGCCCATGCATCAGCCCGCTGAGTTTCTCGCCGGATCTTCTCAGTGGGTCGCGATTCCTATCCGGTAGTAGATTCATTCGCGAAGCAATTGCTCTTGAGTTGTTAGGTCTCCTTTGGAGGCGCTCGGGCAGTTGTTAGCAAATCCCACCCCTCCTGGCTGAGCCTTTGCTTGCCCACATGTCTTGGTGAAACTGGAAAGGCCTCCGGGCCACCAGTAACCTTTCAATCATAAAAAAAAACATATCACAAATTGTTTTTGTACTAAGAATTAAAACACACAAGGATAACGACCAAGCGATGGCTAATCCCAAACGATCGTAGAAGTCAGATAGATACTGCAATATATTATATTTAAATATTACGAGTCCAGTCAAATTTTGGACATTCTCTTGAGTATTTTCAAAAAGTCTTAAATAGGAACGAAACTGGAGAACCCATTTCAAGTATAATAAATCATCGTAGCTGCCGTGTTTGGCGCGACGAGCTCAGATTTTAGTTGCTGTTGAGTGGTCTCCGGAGTCCACAGAAAGACACACCGCGACTTTAAGATGAAAATGACAACGTAGTCACGTTTGTGTTAGATAACGGCGGCTTAATAGTACATTCTGGCACCAAAAATTTCCATTTTTTACTGGTTATAATTGTATTAACCCAATGCTATTACTACTCGTATATAGTGTAATAAATTCGATAAAAAAATTGCAACCAACACGCGAGTTTTGAATATTGGCATACTGGCAATTTTAGTGCGTAAATGTAGGACAATTTCATATGCCTTGAGCTTTTACTTATTTTATGGATCTGGATGGATGATCTGAAGTGGATAGACGTCTCGAGATGAACTCCATCGCCCACCTTGACATGAGACATGTATGACTACTTATTATATTATCGTAACGTGTAATATTTTATTAACGAACGTGATAAATATTAAACAAAAACAGCGCCAGTCTTTGTTATTGTGTTCATGTTTTAATAATGTAAGTGTATAATAGTTAACATAGAACTTCAGATTAATCCACCTTTAAAGTAGGTTTCGATAGTAATTTAACTGCGGAGGAGATTCAACTCCTCTTAGTCGACAAACTTTAGCCTCGAATCAAAGGATCTACGAAATTTTCAGTGAAGTCTAACACACTACAAGATGTTCTGTAAATTCTAGTTCGTTCGCAAATATTGAATTTCAGAATTCAATTTACCATTTCATGTAAGTTACGTATTATTATGTTATTGTATGTTGATGGAGTAAAATAGTTTACGTAACCTATGGGTAGTTGGTTCGAACTGAATAATTTTGTTAATTTCTATTCAATTATTCAACAACAACAAATATCTGAAATGACTGTCTAGCTAGTATAGAACATAAGATTTCTGACAAGTGCCGCGTGTTAATAATGTTTTCAAGATATATAGAAGTTTCGTACAATAATATTAATAGCATCGGTATACCGTTCAATGTCATCCGCTAATTAGAAGATTTTCCCTTTGAGGCTTATCTCCAGAATCGTTTGTTGGTTATCTCATCGTTATCGTAACAGTAGGTGAATCAATATCAACATGATGTCAATGTTTCTTAGGAACATCAAAATATAGGGTATAGATACTTAAAACCACTAATTATTTTTCAGCTTTCTTGTCTGTACATTAGACCAGGAAAGTCAAAAATACCTTTCCTTTCCTGGATAAATCCATGGCATCGCCAATATTTCACCTCCTCACTTCGACACCCCTGGGGACAGCCAGCTGACACACCGGACACATTCTGAAGGATCTACCTAAACTAAGCTCGACACTGAAGAAATTACTTGTTCCAAACCTCCTTTCCACAGACCCATCGAGCTTGCCCACGCGATCTGAAAATGGTGGAAAAGCTCAAAGAACACCTGAAATTATAAAAAAAAGGCTTCAATTGTCCAATCAAGATGTACGTTTTTTTAGCGTTTTTCATTAGCTCTAACATCAGTGATAAACGTGGACGTGCCGTGGCGCAGAATATAATTCAATCCTTTTATATCGGCGATCTTAATTACAAAGCGATTTAGAGCGGTAATTACCAGTTAACGGATTTCTTAGATTTTAATTTTAACTTGGAATTTTGATTAAAATTTAGCTATTTTTTCTTTATGACAAGAGACTTTCATATAGGTACTCGTCTATATCTATACTAATATTATAAAGAGGAAAGATTTGTTTGTTTGTTTGTTTCGAATAGGCTCCGAGACTACTGGACCGATTTGAAAAATTCTTTTTCCATTAGAAGCCGACATTGTCCCTGATGAACATAGGCTACTTTTTTTTTTTTTTTTTTATTTTTTTTTTTTGTTTCATGTGTGTTTTAATGTTTCCGAAGCGAAGCGAGGGCGGGTCGCTAGTACTTTAATATTTTCTAACTTTTAGAGCTAACTAGTAAATACTTGTTTCTCTGGTTTGCATCATAATCAAATATTACAACAATTACTTACTATAATCTTTTAATCACGGAACGGTTTTAAAAAAATCGGCACTGTGCTTTTTATGAGATGTTATTATAATACAACTAGCGACCCGCCCTCGTTTCGCTTCGGAAACTGTGATTTATTATTGATTTCTCCACTATAATGGATGTTATTATACATATAAACCTTCCTTTTTTCTTTTTTTTTTATTGCTTAGATGGATGGACGAGCTCACAGCCCACCTGGTGTTAAGTGGTTACTGGAGCCCATATACATCTACAACGTAAATGCGCCACCCATCTTGTAATCACCCATCTTTTCAAGCACTATCTATTAAAAAAAGCCCCATCAAAATCCGTTGCGTAGTTTTAAAGATTTAAGCATACATAGATAGGGACAGACAGATATAGGGACAGAGAAAGCGACTTTGTTTTATATTATGTAGTGATATAAAATTTATAATTTGAAAACCAACTCATTCTATGTATTTTTGTGAGTATTTTTGATGTCTAGAAAGATAGTTATAGGTAAATGGAAGGTTTTCCACCGAGAGGACTTATGCTCGGTAAAGCGACGCTCCAAATAATTTTTTTATGCAAGCTTATCTTGAATACGACGTTAGTAGGTACTTTTCAGGTTTAGGCTAGATTTCTCCTATTCTGTCTATTTATTTTATACAATGAATAGTAAAACTGTACCTATTTACAATATATATATAGAATATAAAATATATAAATTTGATTGTATAATTCAATATGATTAATAAAATGAATTAAAATTTATATATATCACTACGAGCGAGACTCGTTATGAAACACATTGATAATTTATTTTATTTACAATAATACTTTATTTGTTGTTTTAAAGACTAAACGATTTTGAAGATTTTGTCAGAAAAGGTACGCCGACGAGTAGTTTTAATATTGAATTTGTTTCTTCTATGTTACAAAGGCAATGCTATGTTTCGATCATAATATATTAGCCATTATTAGCCGTTATAACCCATTCTAAAAAGCAAATTACTACATAATATCCAAGAATACAATATAGATCTCATCGTTTCGTGATTTGAAACGGCGAACGTAATTGCTATAACGAAAATGCTTGATTTTCATTACATCCTATAATTGCTCTTTCGCTGAAATTAGGAACGAGTATATCCGACGCTCAACGCGGAAAAAGGGAAATGACAGATTTCATTATACTTAAAGTAATTTTGTAAAGAGACTTTATAACGAAAGCAGTTGAATTATGTCTAATTAGGGATGAAGGACTGCGGACGCCTGTGCGACATGCCTCACAATGTTAACTGTCTGCAGCCTATGTTGACACACTTGTAATTTAATTACAAATTTGCTAATTCGTTTTAGTTTTACAGGTTTAAAATTTACGAGTCAAGGAACATTTATTAACATGTTATTATTTTTAATGAACACGAGTGTGTTAATTAATGTCTTACTAGAGGTCCCGCAGTAGTCGAAATTCGACTATAATTAATTGGAATTGTAAGTTTGTACACTATTATGATTGTATTTTATACTTCTATAATCATAAATTTCGCCAACGCTACTCTATAAAAATATATTAATAAAGACAATATTTAACCTATTCTCAATTTGACCAGACGTCAAGAACAAAAGTTTGACAATAAATAGTAGGTATGCATGCGTGTGCGTCAAATACATGGTATGTAGTGTGTGTAGTGTTTTCTTTATTGATTTAAGGTATCTTTTATGCATTATTTAAAAAAAATATTAGCATTGTGCACTTCTTCTCTATATTCTCTATAAGTGTGGAAAATTTCATACTCCTCCGTCCGCGCAATTTTCGTAAAAAGGGATACAAAGTTTTTGCTTCACGTATTAATATATAGATTAGTGTGTTTAAACGACAAAAACTTGTCCTAATAATCAGTAGCTATTACCTATATGTCAACTGTCAGAAATACTCCAGTATCGATTTTGTTATAGTTACCATACGGGCCTTTTACGCGCCTTTTCAAAATGTGTGAGTTACATTTTAGTACAAAAATCGATACTTATCGCTATGAGGTACAACCAAAGGTTTTTTTAAACCAAAAAGATTAAATGAAAAAGTGATTTCTAACGTATTATCTGTTTTATCCGTTCCCGTTGGAAGGATGGGACATATTTTATTCGATACAATTAAAATTTCGACCTCATATCTCAAGGTGGGTATCAATATTCATTTTGAGATATCTATGGAGCTAACCACTGAGCATCAGGCGGACTATTCATCGTCATAACAGTGAAACAAAAATATAAAAGACACGCTCACCCAAAAGGAAGTCTTATAATCCTTTAAATTAACGTAATTAGTCGCTTCATTTTTTCAAGCCGTGGAAATAAAATAAAAAAAAAGTTAAACTCTACAAATATCTGGCCAGCAGTGGATTAGTGAATAATAAATATAAGCGAATGTACCGGGACTTAACTACTTTTAGAGGCTTAATGCGACTTGTTGGTTGGAATTTAAATTTGTACCCTTGTTTGCTGTACAAGTTAATTTGTTGAGACATTTCTGGAAATTCGTATGTAATTCTTGTGTTTCCATGTGTTGGATTGTGCTCGGATTGTTGAATAAATAATTTGTACTATAAGTATGTACATAAATATATGTACGTATCAGCTCTCTAATATGTAATATAATAGAGAGCTGGTTGTTATGAACATAGTTGGCCGGACGCGATGATATGCCATTCGAAGTTTATTAATTTTGGATACACATAGTTAAACATTCTGTGAGAAATGTTTGAATTTCTGGCCTGTGTATTTATTGAACATTACTTTAAATGAAGAGGAAATCAAAATCTTTGTCGAAACAAAAAGTTGCTAAACGATAAAAGGACAAAGCAACTATTATCAGTTTCAGTCTTCGTATTTACAGTGAAAAAATACTGTATTTATTCTCCAAAGTAATCATATGTTTGTTCTCATACTATTACGTGCTGGGGTTCGGGATAAATAAAAATTCGACCGAAGTATAAATTAACACTGTATTAACACGTATAACACTTAACGAACACTTTTAAATTCTCAATTCACTTCTTCCTCTTCGCTTCAGTGTGCTTAGTGCGAGTTTTGTAACGCTCTCGATAGCGAGCCAGTTTGCTCAAATTTGTATGCAATTGGAACAGCGCCCCTAGCGGCAAACGTACCCGGTGTTATTTTGTGAGTGCGAGTTCATATTAACGTTGTGATCTCGTAACCGAGTAATTTTATCGAAATGAGTACCACGAATGACATTTGTGCGAGTGCGTGTTACAAATTAGTGGGTTTTAACGTTTCGATCGAGTATTTCTTTAGTAGTTCTATTTTTCCAACTAGAGAGGCAAAAGTATCATGCCATAGAGCCTAATCTTTTTTTATGAAAAATGATAATATGGAGTGAAATGGATTTGATTAATTTGAAGCATTAATCAATTGGCATGGAATGAAATGAAATGAGATCAGATAATATGGGATAAAATATAATCTCTGCAAAATGCTGATTATATACTGAGATTTTTTTCAGTGGACCTTTTCGAAGACTTCGAGAAGCTACGTCCAGCGGTTTTGTTATTTTTTTTTAAATTTTTGCACTTTCACAGATACTATACAGTTAATAAACCCACGTTACTTTGTTATTGCATAGATGGGTGGACGAGCTCCCGGCCCACCTAATCTTAAGTGGTTACCGGAGCCCATAGACATCTACAACGCAAATGCCGACTCCCACCTTGAGATATTAGTTCTAAGGTCTCAGTATAGTTACAACGGTTGTCCCACCCTTCAAACCGAAACGCATTACTGCTTCACGGCAAAAATAGGCAGGGTGGTGATACCTACCCGTGCGGACTCACAAGACGTCCTACCACCAGTAATTACGCAAATTAATTTTGCGGGTTTGATTTTTATTACATGATGCTATTCCTTTACAGTGAAAGTCAATCGTAAACATTTGATAAGTACGTATTTCATTAGAAAAATTGATACCCGCCGGCGGGATTAGAACACCGGTGCATTGCAAGATACGAATACACCGGACGCCTTAACCTTTAGGCCAGGACGGTCTCAAAATTACACTTATACACGAAGAAATATTAAATACGCATAAACTAAGAAACATTAAATAGACAAAATAAAACAATTCACACAATTTAGCTCCTCGCGGTCCCTCCAAAATGTCTTTTCATCTTTTTTTCCTAGTTGTTCAATTGTAAATGAATAAATCAAAATCAAATCGAGTTTACGTTCTATACGGTGAAAAATGAAGAATTGTGAGTGTGAGTTGAGATATGCTACTCGCTTCGCAGGGCGTTTATTCACCGAGAGCAGCAATAATGTTATTTCTCGTATATTGGTAGCACGTGATGTTTTGGCATTAGACCGTCTAAATGAAATACAACGCATTTTAACAGCATTTTAATGGGAACCAACCACTTTCAAAATTATTCGGGTAATGTCACGTGTTCAAAACTATTTTGTACCTTTAGAATTAAAGTGGCTCAACCCAAAATTCTTAGTTTCTGGTAAACTTCAATATTGTAATACAATAATTGTATTTTTTTAGTTTTTCGGTTTAAACACTTTAAGGCATGCCATTTTATTTGAAAAAAGACAGAAAGAGTACTTTGTCCTTTTCTAGACTAAAAGAGACTGTTTAATTTTATAAGCTGATAGAATAATATAGAAAAGAATAATAGGATACCCTCTAATCGTCACATTGGAAAAAAGTATGGCTTTATCATTTTATCATTTAAATTATTTTTTATTGCACTTATAAAACTAATTTAATTTACAATATGTAACTACATATATCTATAACTAATCCGTACTTGTCAAATTCCTCATAAATTGTCAATATTCTTAATAAAATTCCTATTAATAATATACAAGTGCAAATGTTGAGCTGCTTGCTAGAAATGATATAATAGTGTTTTGTTTTTTTGTTGTTTCCTTGTAGGCTGCCTGTAATAATCTAAATCTGTGTGAAAGGCAATAAATGATTTTATTATTATCTACTAATGGTAGTCCAGTGGTCGAAATTTGACCATAATTTATTTAAATTTTAAGTTTGAACATTATTATAGTTCTATTGTCACCTTTCTATTATCATCATTTCTATAATAATCATTGCTCTATGTCGCCAAGGCTAATTTGACCACAGATTGATAAATCAATAAACAAAAAAAGTATAAATGCATGTGTGTGTGTGTGTGTCAAGTACATGGTAATGTGTGTAAGGTTTTTTTATTCATTTAGTTTATTTCTTTATTGTTTATGCACAATTAAAAAAAATATATTAGCAATCTGCACTACTTCTCTATATTTTCTATAAGTGTGGGAAATTTCATACTTCTCCGTCCGCGCAATTTTCGTAAAAAGGAGTCCAACATTTTTGCTTCACGTATTACCTACTTAAAATGTAGGTTCTTAATAATAATACATAAGTGTTTTGAAATATAAAACTAATCTTAAATTTTTTAGTTATACCACTTCCATTCTAAGGGTGCAATTTCGTAAACAAACTTTGCCGTAATGGCGTAACCTTTAAAATACACGAAAACTGCCCAGCATAAACATATTTTTTTAGTAACTTTAATAGAAGTATTAGAATTAGAAGTTTATTATAGAATTTATTTAATTGTAATTACATATTTAGACAACCTTAACATAATTAATCTTGGAATAGGTAATTATTTCAGCTTTTTTAATTAAGAAATTATGTTTTACATAGGTTTAATCATTTACCCGTTGAACGTTTATAAAATGATTGTATTTACGGTAATAGTGTTGATGATCTTCATTAGGTGGCCCAAATATACTAAAATTATTACGAGCATCCATCCTTATTTATAAATGTGTAAAGAAGCAAAATTATTATTACATTGTTCAAATTTCTATATAATTTATAAATATAAATCTGTACGTATGTACCTGTAAATATGTATATTGCGCGCGTGTGTGTGTGTGTGTGCGCGTGTGTATGTGCGTGTGTTTATATATTTCTATAATAGATAGGTACACAGTGTGCAATTCATTTCGAAATTATTCTTGCCCATCTAATGGTTGTCTGGAAGAGATCACTCTTAGCGATAAGACCAAGAAAGAATGTTTCACAATATTTATTCATTTTGTGTACAATAAAGAATACCTACTCTTTCACTGGTGGTAGGACCTCTTGGGAGTCCACACGGGTAGGTACCACCACCCCGCCTATTTCTGCCGTGAAGCAGTAATGCGTTTCGGTTCGAAGGGTGGGGTAGCCGTTGTAACTATACTGAGACCTTAGAACTTATATCTCGAGGTGGGTGGCGCATTTACGTTGTAGATGTCTATGGGCTCCAGTAACCACTTAACATCAGGTGGGCTGTGAGCTCGTCCATCCATCTAAGCAATAAAAAAAAAACAACTCTATCTCACACTCTCTCTCTCATCAAACAACTCTTTAAAAAAAAGCAATGATTTAATAAGAATTAAATGAAAAAGCAAAGAATTAATATGTACATATTTACAACTAGCTAGACGTCTATAAATTTTCTAACCGAAAAAAGATATGTGTATAAACCATTAGAATAGATAAAACCTTCAAAAACAACATTATTATTAAAAACGAAAGAAAAAATCTTGATATTGTATTGGTTTCACGGCAAAATTTTTAGTGACTACTTAACTTCCTTGAAAGTGAAGAAATACTCTCAAAATCCATTAATTTGCAACTCGCACTCGCACATACAATAATCGAGAGGCTCACTTCGGTAAAGCTATTCGATACATGAGACAGCAACATTAACAAACCTTCTCTCTCCCACAAAATGAGATTCATAAGCTTACCACTAGGTGGCACTGATACAACCTCACACAAATTAAACATATCATTAACATCGACTGAGTAATTAAAAAAACTCGCACTAAGCACAGGTACATTACCCATTACCCGAATAATTATAAATATCGTTAGAAAGCTTGGCATTTCAATTAAACGCCTTAAAAAACCCTTGCGTGCTACCAATATAAAAGAAAAAATTATCGCTTCTCAAGATGAATAAACGTCCTGCAAATCAAGTAACTCGCACTCAGAGCTCCGCACGTTTCACCGTGAAGAGCGTACACTCGATGCGAGTCATTCGATTCGATTTTTGAAACTCGCACTAAGCCTACAGGTAATCCGTTCGGTGTTTCGCTTCGAGTAGTTCCGATTACTTACTAAATGTGTGCCATACCGCAACGCTTTTATAGTCGATACGACATCCCTAGATTTATTGAGTACATTCTGGGCAAGTCGAGTAGCTTCGATGTGTATTTCTGCTATCTGATAATAGATGGCGCTGTACTACTCGATTTTACTAGTACTTTCGATATTCGTTCGGCTATTCGGCGATAGATGGCGTTGCTCTCACCGACGTAACAATACTATACATAAAGAGCTGTTCATATCTCCTTGAATTATAATTGAAAAATGTTTGTTTACGCTGTGTGTAATAACAGTAGCCTTAAAAATCTGCGAAGGGATCCTTGACGAAAGCTATTTACAGAAACTTGCTCTCGATAAACATAAGTAGAGGAAAATTAAAGGGATAATTGAAAAGCAATGAACGACATGTGCGTCCTTTCTCATCAGTCATGTTATTTCAACAAACAAGATTTATCTGATTCTCCACTAACTACGATTGTTGCATGGGAAACATCACATTGTGATGCTCTAATGAGAAAAAAGAACAATTCAATTTCCAGACATAATTAACATATTATTATTCCGGGTCGTCATTGTAATCTAAGGACCGATCTCCATCCATTTAAAATATATTAGAGGAACGAGAAAAAAAAATTCATTTCGGCCAGTATCATCGGAACGTTTAGTAAAAAACTTTCCCGTACGAATCCTCGTAAAATATTGCTTTCGTCATCCTATAAGATTATGGAACGGAAACTCGACTTACATAATGTATGCGGAATAATTCATTCGGTCCAATTCGTTCGGTTTCACTGAAGTGGTCCAGGATTTATGTCTCCGCAACTTTGCCTAAGTAACGTACGGTCATGGCGGCGTTCCGCGCGAATAAATCAAATAACTCAAGGCCGCCGCTGGTGTTGTCACGAGGAAAAAAAAAACTTTAAAGAAACTCCCCCTACTACAATGACTGAAGGACTGCGTAGTAAACTAGGTCATAAAGACACGCCCGCGTGACAAAGTCATTATCTAAACTAAATCAATAAACTTGTTTTTGTAAAACATTTTATTTATTGACGGCCTTCATTTGTGTTAAATAATAGGTACCGTTATACATCACACAGTGCTGTTAGTACCTCCCTTTGTAACAATCTAGACTAATGATCATGTTAAGCTTTGTTAATTCACTCGCATGTCTGAGTACAAATTAGAGGATGAGCTATTTATAAATTTCATTGCTATTAAAGTTTAAAGCTTGTCAACCCATCTGATATTCAGTGAGTTGCAACAAATTGATTGATAAGCCACTTCAATTATTCTTTTATACTTTGAATTCGGTAAATTTGAAAACGGTTCTAGTAATTTATTTGATTGAGTTATTGAACGATATGTATTCAATTAGGTCACAATTAACTGTTGAGGTAATTTTTGTAAGACTTTTCACTTTATGTTAGAAATTCATAGAATGAATTTAAATAATTGCTCCAATTGAATCCCACGCGTTTTCCTGTTTACACAGAGTGATTACTGAGTGGGTAGGTACTTTTCCTTGGATTCCATTTATAATAGCTTATTTTGACCTATTTTTTTGTTACAAACCTGCACTGATTGGAATTTTTTTTTTAATTAGCCAAGATGTACAGCTGACGGACAAATTACTCGTACAATAAAGCTACCCAAAAGTATCAAATACTTCGAGGTAACCAAATTAGAGGTTTCTTTGACATGAAAGATTAGATTAGCCGATAGGTTTCCTTGTGTCAAGCGATTACTAGACTTCAAAACAGTGCGTCGGACACGTGTCCGAGTACTTTTGTATTATATTTGCAATTATAATTCAATTTTACTGAAATGACGGCTACCATACAGAAATGTGACAAAAATCGGTTGTCTGTAAAGTCAGTTTACTGATGATAGTTGAACGTGACAACGTCATAAGAAAATACTGATGGAATGGTTTCATTTTTCAATTATCGCAATTATCGTTGCTATAAACAATTGACACCATATTCACTTTTCACTGAACTTCATACTTGACGAAAACATGTAAATGTATTATTGTATAGCAGCTGTCCACGCGGATGCATCGCTCACTCAAGTAGGAGAGATACAGATATCGAACGCTGCCGAACGCGGAGGCCGATTGTGCCTCTTTGTCGCTCGTTGCGCGCTCTCGCTTGCACTTCAAGCCTTAAATGGAACGCCTCAGAGCGAGGTAACGTCGCATAAGTCATGGTTTTTCGTTCGTGCAGCCGGCTCCATCGAATTATAAGACGTTGTCACGTCAAAACCCGTATCGGTCTGAAATGCGCATATTAGAAAAACCATTACGGGTTTGACTTTACGGCAAGATTTTGTGCCTACATAATGAAAATCCGAAACACAAAAAACGCACAGGTTGCACAAATAACGTTGTAAAAATTGTGTCATTTCCAGGAACGATACGTTCGGGGACAATTGCTTGATTACCTGTAAGATATTTCGCATATTATCACAATAAAAAAAAACAAAAGAGCAAAAAAAGTCTACAGAAATAAAAATAGTACATATTATATGTATGTATGTATTTAATATTACCTACAGGTAGGCTCTCACAAACCGGACACACGGCTTAAATTTAACATGAAAATAATGAACCTAATGAAGATTGGTAGCTAGGCGAAGGCCGTACTTTCCCAAGTCGTTATTTCTCGTGGAAAACTTAATTAAAATGAATCTTTCTTGGACAAAGCTTTTTTTGGTACAAAAAAAGTTAAAAGAAAACCTTTTAAGAGAGCGTTTCGTCTACGCACCTAATCAGTTCGTTTGTGTTGAAACATTAATGGGCAAGCTAAAATTGGAATTCACATTTATACCAATATACCTATTGTGTGTAATTTTATTGTGTTGAACTTTTGATAACTAAATGAATTAAAAAAACGAATCGTAAAGTGGCGAACACCAATTTCCTCAGTAAAGATAATTCCAAAATGTATTAAAAAATGTATTTAATTATAGCCTACAAAATTTAGACATTCTCGTAGCTTCCAATATTCGAATGTGAGGCGGGTAATGGGCAGCTACCTGAGTGATAGGGTGGTCAGGGTGAGATACGGAGGGGAGGAGTGCAGAAGAGCCACCAACAAGGGATGCGTCCAGGGATCGATAGGGGGTCCACTACTATGGAACTTGTTGCTGGACCCGCTCCTTAAAGAGCAGGAAAGTCGTGGTGAATACATCCAGGCGTTCGCCGACGATGTGGTGATGGTTTTCGATGGCGAAACAGTCTAGAAATCGAGGGACGGATCAATGCCGCACTCGGACATGTTCTGGCGTGGGGAGTCAGAAATCGCTTAAAATTTGCGCCGCACAAAACATGTGCGATGGTGCTGACGCGAAAATTAAAATATGATAATCCGCGCCTGAGCATGGGTGGGATCGAGATTGGACTGTCCCAAGAAATTAAAATCCTCGGGCTCACGGTGGATGCCAAACTCACCTTCAACACACACGTGATTGAGGTATGCAATAAGGCAATTGCGATATATAAACATCTAGCCAGGGCAGCGCGTGTGAGTTGGGGGTTGCACCCGGAGGTGATTAGAGTTATATACACCGCAGCCGTCGAACCCATCATAATGTACGCGGCGAGCGCATGGGCACCAGCCACGACTAAACTTGGAGTCTGGAAGCAGTTGAACGTGGTCCAGAGGGGCTTTGCCCAAAAATTGTGTAGGGCTTACCGCACAGTTTCCCTAAACTCTGCACTGGTGCTGGCTGGGATCTTACCGCTCGACCTCCGCATCCGGGAAGTGGCCACGCTCTATGAAGCCAAGCGAGGTGTGCCACAGCCAGTATTGGGAGACAGGGAAGTGGAACGCATGGCCCCGGTGATAAAAGCGCCACACCCCGCAGAGCAAGTAAACCTGGAATTCAAAAGCCTGATAGACGAGGAACAATATCAACACCACAACAACTTTGAGGTTCGTATTTTCACGGACGGAAGCAAGCTCGAGGGTAAGGTGGGGGCAGCGCTATCCTTATGGGATAGGGTATCCGAAACCAAAGCCCTTAAGCTCACGCTTCCGCCTTTCTGCACCGTCTATCAGGCAGAACTCCTTGCTCTACAAAGAGCAGTGAGGGAGGCTCTGAATCACTCTGGGACTGCGTTCGGCATCTTTAGTGACTCGATGTCGGCTCTTCAGACTATCACCAACGTCAGTTCCCCCCATCCCCTAGCAGTGGAAACAAGAGACACCATCAGACGCTGCATGCTCCAGAACAAGAGTGTCTCCTTGTTCTGGATAAAGGCCCACGTAGGATTGGAGGGGAACGAAAGAGCCGACCAACTGGCTAAGGAAGCTGCTCTGCGGTCAAAACGAAAACCGGACTACGACCTGTGTCCGATATCATTAGTCAGGCGACAAATTCGATTGGAGACGCTTGACGAGTGGGATCGGAGATACAGGTCGGGGGAGACCGCATCAGGAACAAAATTGTTTTTCCCAAGTGCGTTGGGGGCATATGCGGTCGTGAGGGGGATGGAGCACTCCAGCATTACTACCCAGATACTAACAGGGCACGGTGGGTTCTCTGCATACCTGAAAAGATTCGGGTGTAAGGAGAGTTCATCGTGCACCTGCGATCCAGACGCGGAGGAAACGGTTCCGCACGTACTGCTGGAGTGCCCCATTTTTGCCCGGGAGCGCTATGACCTGGAACAGGAGCTGGGCGTCGAACTCAACAGGGCAGTTTTACCCGAACTAATGACAGACAAAGAGTCAAAAAAGAAATTTATAGAATTCACTATTAAAGTAGCTCAAAAAGTAATAAATAAAAATAAGACCTAAGAAAACTGGGATGTCAATATTTAATCAGTATATATTTGTAACACCCCAGAACCCCCCTAAGGATAGTAAAATTTTTTTTTGGAAATAGAAACACTTATAACATTTCATAATTCATGATAATTCATATTAAATTCACAATAATTTGATCATTTGGAAACATTTAGTAAAATAAAACAAAAAATATAAGAAAAGCAAAAATAAATATAAATGAAAAGTAAGGGCTCTGACTACGTTAGAGGACAGGTATGTAAAAAAAAAAAAAAATTTCGAATGTATTGTGAAATGACATGGACAAATAACACAATCCTACCTACCTATTTCGTGCGTAGTCAGTTTAATTTGAATGCTTATTTTTAACAATTATAAATTATGTACTACATGTAACCATTGTTTCCCATTTTACGTATTTCAATTATTCGAAGCACTAATTCAAAGTAATGTGTATTTTTTTACGTATTTCACGTAAAGCTTGGAAAATAACATTATATACATAATTGCGCAAAGATTCTGATAAAAAGCTTTTTACACAATTTCACAAAAAGACCAATACAGACCTGTTGTTGAATTGACGAAGTTTCAATTTTGTCTAACTGTAGTACATTAAAGTTCATTTATTTTGCTTTTATGTTCTTGATTGGTGACATCACATTAATTTGATTCATAAAAGCATTCTTGTCCTAATAGGCAAGGGCGACTAGTCCGTGGTTCGATCATGGGACAAGTACCAATATTGCTACCTTCCAACATGTGTTTACGAAGGATTTTAATGTAATACAAACAGCATTGGATAACACTCAGTTAATAATTTTATTTATTCAATGGTAGGCAGCGGCTTGACTCTGCCCCTGGCATTGCTGACGTCCATAAGCGATGGTGACCACTTACCATCAGGTGGGCCGTATGCTCGTCTGCCTACTAAGGCAATAAAAAAAATTATTTTTTGTTTTGTTGGAGATTGCAACGAAAATTATAAAATCGTCAGAATACTCTTGAATATTAACACGGACATCGTGCGTGTAGTAATGACCACCTCTTTCTATGGATTTATTGGGCAGGAGAATCGTAAATCCGTCATACTTATTCATGTTCATGTTTATGTTCATTGATATGGGTTCGTATAAAATGAATATTGCTCGGGAGACATAAAAAACGCGTCTGTAGCTAACCGGACGACACATTTGCATTTCCTATGAATTTCTCGTTTCACCCTGAGCCAGATGAGATTACTATGATAACATTTTGTTAACACTTTTTAAAGCTTGCTAGAGATTACGTCATACTAAGTCTTTGAAGTACAAGTGTAAAGAGAAATTATAGAGTAAAATACTTTCATTAGTATACGCGAGTCGCAGACATAAATAAGACAACTAAAGAGAAAATGATTGTTGTTTATTTAACACCTGCGATTCTCATTGAAAATTTGATTGCGGGTAGCACAACATTTAAATGTCGATTAATAACATTCTGATCGTCTGTGTATCATGAAAACTGCAAGTTATTTGAAATATCGGACATAATATAATAAAATGGAAATAATAAGCGCAAAATTAAACCATAATTAATTATTGTTTTGGTTTTAATTGTTCCTCAATAATAAATAATATTTTTTTTTTTTTTTTTATGATTGAAGGATTACTGGTGGACCGGAGGCCTTTCCAGTTTCACCAGGACAGGTGGGCGAGCAAAGGCTCAGCCAGAAGGGGTGGGATTTGCTAACAACTGCCCGAGCGCCTCCAAAGGAGACCTAACAACTCAAGAGCAATTGCTTCGCGAATGAATCTACTACCGGATAGGAATCGCGACCCACTGAGAAGATCCGGCGAGAAACTCAGCGGGCTGATGCATGGGTTAGGTAGCACGGCGAACTCTTTGTCGAGTTCGACGAGTACGGTTACCGAGGTCCCTAAGCCTGCTCTTAGTGTTAGAGCTGAAGGCGTCTAATGCAAAGATCTGATGGATCCGTAAGGACGTGTCTAGGGCGTCGACGGTGACTGGCTCCTGCGTGATCAGGATTCGGGGAGTAGTCAGCGGCGGCTACGATAAGGCGATTATCATGACGCATAGCCTTATCGAAGTACCGTTCCGACGCTGACTTCATGTATTTCTGGATAGATTCGAGGCCCAGGTCGTCGTGTAGGTCAACGTTCCTCACGAACCACGGAGCTCCGACGGCTAACCTGCAAAAGCGGGATTGTAGAGATTGAAGGGTGTCTATGTGTGTGCGGGCCGCGTGAGCGAACACCACACTCGCGTAAGTCATGACGGGCCTTATGCAAGTTTTGTAAAGTGTCACCTTGTTCCGAAGGGACATTTTACTCCGCTTACAGATCATGGGGTAGAGTCTACCGAGAATAAACGCGGCACGGTCACGGACTGATTTTATATGCGGGCGGAATGTCATCGGGCGGAATGGCGGAAATAGCACCGCAGTACTTTTCGCTGGGTTGATGTCTATGCGCCATTTTCGGAACCACTGTCCTAGGGCTAGGGCTGCGCTCTGAAGCTTCTTCGCGATTAGGGACTTGTTTCTACTGGAATAGTAAACAGTCGTATCGTCGGCGAATAAAGCTAAATGGGTCGGCGGCGACCGGGGAATATCGTTAACGAATAAGCTAAATAGGGGTGAAAGGACAGAGCCTTGCGGGACTCCAGCTGTGAGAGGTCGTGGGGAGGAGCGGGTTCCCTCGACTCGATATCGAAAAGAGCGGTTCGACAAGAAGTCCCGTATGATGAGCACGAGACTATCCGGCACACCCATGTTGAATAGTTTGAAAATCAAACCGTTGTGCCAGACTTTGTCGAACGCTTTTGCGACGTCGAAGAAGAGAGCTCCCGTGTATAACGGTTTTGGTCGATTAAGCCCCACAAGAATGTGCTCCGTGAGGCGGTGCACCTGTTGAACGCATGAGTGATTTGTACGGAATCCGAATTGTTCATCGATGAGAATGCCCTTGGATGAGACGAAGTCTCTGAGGCGTTTGTAGAGCAGACGCTCATACAGTTTGCCTAGAGACATGAGGAGGCTAATCGGGCGGTAGCTCGTCGGATGATTTTTTGGTTTACCGGGTTTATGTATGCCGATAACGTCCGCTTCTTTCCACACCGCGGAAAAGATACAGTTCGCCATAGCGGCATTGAAAATAGATGCCAACATCACGATGAGTTGGACGGGTAGAAGTTTAATAACGCGGTTGGATATACCGTCGGAACCGGGAGCCTTGCGAGGACGTAGGTCTTTGATCAAGTCTTTAACTTCCATCGGGGTGATAATATTTTGTATTACGGCTGCCTCACTATTGAAACCGGAACGAATGAACGCTTCGTGACAGAAATATGGCCGTAAACGTTTACAATACTAGCCCTAGCAATTATGTTGTATATACAAAATAAATTGTATCTTATGAAAAGAAAAAAATACGTTCTGAGAAAATATTATATTAAAATTGCCTTTTAACCTGGAATGTTATTATTTACTTCTCTCGGATCGTTTGGAACCTCTGCGTCTGCGGAGGGACTTCGGTTCCCTCTGTATTTTGTACCGTATGTTCCATGGGGAGTGCTCTGAGGAATTGTTCGAGATGATACCGGCATGTCGTTTTTACCATCGCACCGCCCGCCACCGGAGCAGAGTTCATCCATACTACCTGGAGCCACTGCGGTCATCCACAGTGCGTTTCCAGAGATCTTTTTTGCCACGTACCCTCCGGCTATGGAATGAGCTGCCCTCCACGGTGTTTCCCGAGCGCTATGACATGTCCTTCGGCAAACGAGGCTTGTGGAGAGTATTAAGCGGTAGGCAGCGACTTGGCTCTGCCCCTGGCATTGCTGAAGTCCATGGGCGACGGTAACCACTCACCATCAGGTGGGCCGTATGCCCGTTTGCCTACAAAGGCAATAAAAAAAAATAAAAAAAAGATAACACTCGAAGATCTAGAAGACAAATATTACATTATATTTAAGCGTTTTTCATTAAATATTTAAAATTATTTTCCGTTCGTTCAACTGGTGGTAGGACCTCTTGTGAGTCCGCGCGGGTAGGTACCACCGCCCTGCCTATTTCTGCCGTGAAGTCTGAAGGGTAGGACAGCCCTTGTAACTATACTGAGATCTTAGAACTTATATCTCAAGACGGGTGGCGCATTTGCGTTGTAGATGTCTATGGGCTTCAGTAACCACTTAACACCAGGTGCGTTGTGAGCTCGTCTACCCATCTAAGTAATAAAAAAAAACATAATGGAACCAAATTACGGAATGACGAAAATATATATATATGTATATTAATGAAGTAAAGTTTAATTAAGAAAGCGTATGTACTTTTTTTTTATTGCTTAGGTGAGTGGACGAGCTCACAGCCCACCTGGTGTTAAGTGGTTACTGGAGCCCATAGACATTCACAACGTAAATGCGCCACTCACCTTGAGATACAAGTTCTAAGGTCTCAAGTATAGTTACAACGGCTGCTCCACCCTTCAAACCGAAATGCATTACTGCTTCACGGCAGAAATAGACAGGGTGGTGATACCCACCCGTGCGGACTCACAAAAGGTCCTACCACCAGTAATTACGCAAATTATAATTTTGCGGGTTTGATTTTTATTACACGATGTTATTCCTTCATCGTGGAAGTCAATCGTGAACATTTGTTGAGTATGTTTTACCATGCCATTAGAAAAATTGGTACCCGTCTGAGATTCGAACATCGGTGCATCGCTCAACACGAATGCATCGGACGTCTTATCCGTTAGGTCACGACGACTTATATCTCTAGGAAAGCAATCCTCGAAAACATTGGGAAGTGAACGAATGTTTCTATGTGTACATCGTCAGTGCAACCACGACCACTCTGACATGAGTGTCCAACTAAGAAGAAGTATACTCTCTTTTTTTAATTCATAAAATCAATGCACAAAGGAGATGAAAGGTTTTATAGCTCTAGCTTTAGAGTTAATGCCGGTCATCTTTGTCGTCGAACCCGTCGCTTGCGACGAAGGGCTCGGCGAGCAAATTAACCCACAGACACAGCACTGAGTTTCTCGCCGGATCTTCTCAGTGGGTCGCGTTTCCGATCCGGTGGTAGATTCTGCGAAGCACGGCTCTTGGTAGGTTTCGTGTTAGCAACATCATCAGGTTTGAGTCCCGCGAACTCACCTACTAATTAAGGTTACGCTGATATAGTCTCTCTAAACCATCAGCTTAGGTAGGAAAAAAAAGAGTTAATGCAGAAAGGAAGTGTAGTGTTGAAAGGTACGACGCATCTTTTGTGAGACTAATCCAGTAATCAAGGAATTGTGATTCTTATTAGTGCAAGCTTTATTTATTAAATTCAAAGTGTAATTGAATTTTAGTTAATTAGTTGTGTTCGTTTTGAATAACACTACGTTTTTGATATTAACGCAAGCATGCCGGTACCTTATAGCGCATCGATTATAAATCGCGCTCCCACCATTTAAATCTATTATAGTAAACTATTTTGTAAAAATACATCAGGGTCCAATTGTTAACACTAAAAAGATGTGGTGTCGTGGGACACTAGGTAGGAACGAAGTTCCTTCGGCTAATGTAGAATCGACACAATTTGCAAAAAAAAAGAAGGAGAAAGAGAAAGGTATTATACACTACTCGCTTGTGTATACGACTGTCGCGCCTGCGCACGTCTCATTTAACGGTTTTATTCCACGAACTTTTTCTTACGGTTTTACTATCACATTTTTTTCAGTTCGGTCGCGCAGCAAAATCCCTATCTCCTCCAAGCCTGCCGTAAGGAACTTCGTTTCAAAAATCAATTAAGTGTAATTTACAGCATAGAAGAACAGTGACTGAATAAATAATAATAATTTCCATCGAATTCGTTTAACAAAATTGCCGCGTGAAATTACCAAGAAAGACTATAACAAATTCTTCCAATAACGAAAATAAATAGAACACGAAGGAAACGTGTCCAAGAATTAAATAAATATTCAGAGAGCCGTTAGTGGTTGAGTAAACATCGCAGCACCCATGTGTATCACATAATAATATCGGGATGTGCACAATATTTATTTATCTATGATAACTTTGTTGCGGGGCATATACTGAGATCGAATAACATCGCAGTTTGCGGGATTCGAAACAACAAACATCGGATAACAACGTTTAGAGCCCTGTACAAGCATCCCCGGTATTTAGTTTATTTCGTTAGATCTTTCACTTAAGCGAAGAAGTTATGGCGTTCTTGGGCTGTAAACGAAAATAGTCGTGTTTATTACATCAGCGTGAAAACATTGATTAAGTTTCTGGAGAAAATATACGATAAGAGTGTTTCGCTCGTGCACCGCTAAGCTTATTCTGTGTGGTTAGTGCGAGTTTTTTAACGTTCTCGATAGCGTAAAAGTTAGCTCATATTTGTATGGAATGGGATCGTTTACCTACGTTTGCCGCTAGGGGCGCTGGTCTAACTGCATACAAAATTGGGTTAACTTTTACGCTATCGAGAACGTTAAAAAACTCGCACTAAGCACACTGATGGTTAATCGTTTACTTTTAATTCGATACAATTTGGGTATAGGAATGCCGTGAGATAGAAACTGGTCAAAAGCCGCGAAGCAGTCATGCGTTCGGTGCGCAATTCGAAGACTGGCAGACCGCATAAATTTACATTTCGACCTCATGTTTGGGGGACGATTTTCACGTGCATTGTCTATTATTAACACAAGGTGGGCCGTGAGCTCATGCTCATATTTGTGCATTAAAAATTGAAATGTGCGTATTAAGGCCATACGTTGCTGAGTGGATGTTTTTACTCGCTAGACATACTGATTGATTGATGGAATGCTGTTATTTGGCTCTTCAATATACATACGGATTCATTCGAGATTCAAATTTTCTTATATCCCCCAATTTATATTTATACAAATGTTCGCGTTAAAAAGTAATAACAGATACTGTTTACCGAAAAAATTAAATAACAGATATATACCGTGTATCGAAAATCTCGATATCGGGATATCGGGTTTAATAAAATAAAGTATTGTCGAAAGTGTTTATCGGTCTTCATCTAACAAATCTGATTAGATATACACGAAAAATCTAATGTAGAATACAAACTGCTTAACATTTTAAAGGCAGCATTATATTACTAACTACTGACTGATATGCAATGATGTTATGATGGTAGCTACATTTCTTTGTGTAAATTTGTAAACTCTGAGCAAATTGGTCGTGAAATTACAATGTTGATGTACAAACCTGACAGTCATGATCTTGTACTTTGCATAGGTACTTCCTAATAATTCTAGTTAAATAGTGCCATTAGGGTCAGGCAGTTGAAGCTCAAAGGCTCTTGAGTTGCGACCGGGCATTGGAACACGTAGCATGAAGAGATATTCGATGCGTTGAGCCAACGTCCTGTTTGAAGGTCGCGTGATTTCACTGTATGCAAGCAGCACAGGACTGCTTTTTGTGGTGAGCCTTGGGGGAGTCCTATGTGCAGTAGTCGATGTCTATGGGCAGATGATGAAGTATCCACAATCTTCAAATAATGCTTGATGAACATAATTAATTTTTGCCATTTAATCAAAGAAGCTTAAAAATAATACATTACTCTTTATCTCACCAGGTCTAAAATTTTAATAAAAATTTGATCGGTACATTCATTTCTCTCAGTCGGGAAAATGTCGCGAAACGTTACAGAAATATTCTTTGCGATGTAAGAGTTATTGCTTTACGCATGTTATTTTTTAGTGCAGAAAATAAAGTCCTCGATAAATATTTGTGTTTATTCTGTACAGACTTCAAATACAAAGACATGGCAGAAAAAATCGTAAGAATAAAAGCGCTGTAAATACGACAGTAAACTTTATGGTCTATAAGTCTGCCTTTATGATTTTGAATTGTTGCCTTCCGTCAAAATCGGAGGCGTTGATTGTTTATTCCGAGAGTGAATAATCAAAAGTCAGGGGTTGTCCGGAAATGATTACACAGTAACTTTCTCCAATTTCTATTTTTCATCACAAAATGAGCTAAATGTAAAAAACAAAAACTGTTATGAAAACAAAATCGAAATTTTCCATTACTTTGTTCTCTCATTCTATTAATTAATTAAGCTTTACTATTTGAGAAGGTATGGACCAAAACGATTTAATTTATATTACTTAACGTGCTCGTAGCGATTTAATTGTGATTTTGCGGTCGAGGCAAATGCACTGGCTAAAAATATCACGTACGTTAAATAGTGGCAAGTGTAAAATCCGAATCTGCAGAACGGAAGAATGCAGCTTAATCGCCACCAAAGAACATCGAAATGTATGCCTGGATGCTTCGGAAAATCCCCCGGGGACAATCGATCTACACGGCAAATAACACGGTTCGCGACGTCCGGGAAAACCGCTTTCAATCTTTGCACTCCTCACTGAAAATTCGGTGGTTTTCCGTTAAGAACATTCGTGTAAACATACATAGCTTCTGTTCAGGCAAACGGTAGTTTTTGAGAGTGCATTCTTTCGGTAAGTACTTGATACATTCTTTTTTTTTATAGCTTAGATAGGTTGACGAGTTCACAGCCCAGCTAGTGTTAAGTGGTTACTGGAACCCATAGACATCTACAATGTAAATGCTGCCGCCCACTTTGAGATATGAGTTCTAAGCTCTCAGTTTTGTTACAACGGCTACCTTGCCTTTCAAGCCGAAACGCATTACTGCTTCACGGCACAAGAGGTCCTACCACCAGTTCGTTGATTTATAGTATTACGGTGATGCAGTTATTTACTGGAGTCTCGTAGGGAGTCTCGTATCAATGGAATGATTTCCATATATGTAGAAGTAAACAGATCGTTGTGGCCTAAGAGACAAGAAGTCATTGTAACTGAAAAAGATGAGATTGTACAGACGGGTACAAATTTTTAAACGAAATACTTACCTGACGAATGTTCATGATTGACTTCCACGGTAAATGAATAACATTATGTGATAAAAATCAAGCCCGAAAAATTATAATTAGCGTAATTAATGGTCGCCCTAGCACCTTGTGAGCCCGCACGAGTATATTCCACCAATCTCCTTATTACTGCCGTAAAGCAGTAATGCGTTTCGGTTTGAAGGGCGGGGCAATGTAGTGTAGTTTTGTAGTGTAAAAACTAAGACTTAGAACTTATGCCTCAAGATGGGCAGTAACATTGACGTAGTTCATGTCTATAAAGCTCCGATAACTACTTAACATCAAGAACCGTCAGCTCCTCCACCCATATCTATATATATAAAAATGAATGGCTGTTCGTTAGTGTCGCTAAAACTCCAGAACGGCTGTACTGATTTGGCTAATTTTGGTCTTGAATTATTTGTGGAAGTCCAGAGAAGGTTTAAAAAGTAGATAAATATGAAAATGCTCGGAATTCAATTAAAATAACAATTTTGTTTTTCCTTTGATGTGTCCCCCGTCGGACAGATTCCTTTTGTTTGTTTTAAGTTTATTTTATACGAAAGTGTAGGTCTTTTATTTATCGATTGAGGCACTACGCAGTCTGCCGGGTCAGCTAGTAAGTAATAAAAAACTATTATAAGCATAGAATATTATTAAGACCCGTCATTATTTATATCCGAGTTTCGTGCTTTCAACTATGAACGGATGTTTGTGAGCAGTTATAGTCGTGTGAGTTCATTCAGTGACGTAAATGTGAATACCGCCACTGTTTCTCAGTCGTTTCCTGTTTTTGCGTAAGGAAACTTGCTTAGAAAGGACACGGTAAATAATAGAACCCGCTGTCGGTGGTAAATGATGGAATAAACGTTTTATTTCTTTTCGTTTCTCGCTTTGTGTGTATATGTG
The DNA here is from genome assembly GCF_030267445.1 of Bombyx mandarina. Lineage (NCBI taxonomy): Eukaryota > Metazoa > Arthropoda > Insecta > Lepidoptera > Bombycidae > Bombyx > Bombyx mandarina. The sequence goes on along the minus strand of NC_143212.1, from coordinate 11,654,576 downwards.
TTATAATAGCAAGTATATATATAATTCGTATAATTCAAACACGACTTTGTATAGAATTATGAGGTACTTGAATGAATCCCAGACGAATGAAAGCAGCAGACCGAATGCGCATCGATGCTTTCGAAATGTGGTGTTGGAGACGCATGCTAAGAATTCCGTGGACAGCCTTCCGGACTAACGTGTCGATATTGAAGCAACTGGGCATCAAAATAAGACTGTCTACTGTATGTCTGAAGCGGATCCTCAAATATTTTGGTCACATTGCGAGGAAAGACGGCGATAGCCTGGAAAAACTTATGATCACAGGGAAAGTTGAAGGCAACAGATCTAGAGGCCGCGGCCCGACTCGTTGGTCCGATCAGGTTCGCACCGCTTTGGACAGTACAGTGTACAGCGCGCTGCATGACGCCGTGGACAGGAGAAAGTGGAATAACATCTTAAGATTGAAGCTCATGGGTGATGGTGGTCACGACCCTCAGACATGAGGAACACGATTCGAGGAGGAGGAATGAATCCCAGACTGTTTAAATTAATGTATTATTGAAAAAGGCAAAATGATTTCAGACGATGATATTCTAGTGGGAGATCAAGTTGCTACTATTAGTTCTGCATCATGAATGTATCGTTGTGTCTATGTAAATTTTATCTGCCTAACTTTTTTTTTTATTGCTTAAATGGGTGGATGAGCTCACAGCCCACCTGGTGCTAAGTGGTTACTGGACCCCATAAACATTTACAACGTAAATGCGTCACCCACCTTGAGATATAAGTTCTAAGATCTCAGTATAGTTACAACGGCTGCCCTACCCTTCAGATCGAAACGCATTACTGCTTCACGGCAGAAATAGGCAGGGCGGTGGTACCTACCCGCGCGGACTCACAAGAGGTCCTACCACCACTACTTGTACAAGTTCGGCTATCGATCTTAAAAAAAATGTACAATTATCAAGTTGCTCATTGTCAATAATAAGCTTTTTTTCCATTCCCTGAAAAAGTTGGTCGAATGTCGCTTAAGTCGCTTAAGTCGCTTAATCGCAGGTAAGCATGCTGGTAATGCATGCTAAGTCGCGATGCGTGTTTCAACATCAACTGTTGAATTAGAAGTTGATTCGACAGAATTCCCCAGGAAAATTCCCAAACGAGATCAGAATATCAATTGGTTTCCTGCCCAATTTCCCTGTAAATTGCCACCGAATATTGTACTATGAAATATCAGATATTTGCATAACGTCACGTGCCTGTTGATAAAAAGTAAAGTGAAACTGAGCCCTGTAACAGGTGTTATTTATTTTTATTTGGTTAGTTTTGTAAATAACATAACGAAATACAAATATTGTTCGTTTTTACTTATTGGTTATTGGGCCCAAATATTGAACCGGAATCAGGCATATGTATTCAGACTTCGGGTTCAAGCGTTAGGGTAGCCGGTATCGTTTTTATCCAGGATAATTGTGGAATATTAAGTAGAGTTCCTTTAGATTGTTTACGTTCAATCTGAATTTATAGTTTCCATGAAGAGCCCTTCCTCTGAAAATATATATTTGTATTACAATCAAATTTCGAACTAGCATTCTAACATTAATATATAAAATAATATAGTCAGATAATAAATACTTTGCTGCTATTTTATAGGAAATTTGTTAGTTATTTAATTAATTCCTAATTTTCTTATGTTATAAAGAACAATCATAAAATTGATATAGCATGCTCGATTTCCAGTCCGTATTGTTTTGAACATATCATGTAATATAATGAAATTACATTGAAATTATTAATTAAAACCAATGTGAAATTCACTTCATTGGTCCTCAACAGATTGGAATGGAAATTTTATATTGAATTCAAAAAGTATTAAAGATCATAAACATAGATATTGAGATACTAATGATGTGGATTAGTGAGACATGAAGCCACTGAAATGAGGCGAAACATAAAAGTCACGGGAGTCGGTCGCTGAAAGTGCTCGAGTGTTAATTATGGCTCCGGCAGCGAGCCTAGTGACCTGGTATTCTTTTACCATTTGACTAAATGAAGTTTTTATTTAATTAAGCTGCTCAATTTAATCGGTGCTAAAATTTAAGATCTTTTCAGCACCATTTATATAATAACTGTAACACTTTTTAAAAGCAATCATAATGCATGATTTAGTTCATAAATCTGTATATAATCTATATCTATAAAAATGAATTGCTGTTTGTTAGTCTCGCTAAAACTCGAGAACGGCTGGACCGATTTGGCTAATTTTAGTTTTGAATTATTTGTGGAAGTCCAGAGAAGGTTTAAAAGGTAGACAAATATGAAAATGCTCGGAATTAAATAAAAATAACAATTTTGCTTTCCCTTTGATGTGTCCCCCGGCGGACCGATTCCTTTTGTTTGTTTTAAGTTTATTTTATACAAAAGTTTAGGTTTTTATTTATCGATTGAGGCACTACGAAGTCTGCCGGGTCAGCTAGTTGAAAATAAAAATCAGTTTATAACCGTTAAAAACCCAGTGTATATTAGTGGGATTGTTAATTTTTTCGTTCTGTGCTTGCCTATGTACAATAATATTACATACAACTATAAATTTATTTAATCTAATAACTGTAACACTTTTTAAAAGCAATCACAATGCATTATTTAGTTCATAAATTATATATAATAATATCATCATTCATCATTATCCTGCCCTTCTCCCAGTCACCTGGGGTCGGCGCAACATGTTTTCTCCTTCCATACTCTTCTATCATATACCATTTCTTCGCTAACTCCCCTCTTACCCATATCGTCTTTCACACAATCCATCCATTTCTTCTTAGGTCTACCTCTTCCTCTAAATCCTTCCACATTCATAGTTAACAGTCTCTTAACAACCTCATTTTCATTTCGTATAATAATATATTGTATATAATTTATCGGTAAGCAGCTACTTGGCTGTGCTTCTGGTATTGTTTATGCTATTTATTTTGGCCTCGAATATCACACGTAATGAAGTATAATTACTCTAATAAATACCATGTCATACGCAGCATGAAGCATCCTTCACGATTGAAACAGCATACTTTACGAAAAATAATTAGTCTTACTATCTAGTACGAGTAAAAACTTAAGCGCAGTTTTAACAAGTTTGTTATATTTCTTTATTTTACAGAAATATACGAAAAAAACAATTAAATGCGAGCACAAACAGGTGAGACAAGTTTTCTTCGAGCACACGCCAAATATTAACATCGAAATAAATAAAAGGGTCAAATGTTTAGACAAAAAAAAAACCTTAAATGCTGTTTAATAATTATACGATGGAAAATATGTCCAGAATGGAAAAAAATATTTGCATTTTAGAAATTTGATGAATAAGCTGAATCAACAACACAAAATACACCACTATAAATTTCTTTATTTCTATCATGTTCGTGTTTGTTTTACCAAAAATATTTGTTGTAATTGTATCACACATAAGATCGGCAGCTTACTTCAAATGTTTCGCATTACTCTTGTGAGGGCACCTTGTAGCGAGGTGTTTAGCCTCATTCCAAAACTCATTGCCATCAGCGTCGCTTTAATGAGTACATGCTATTTGTCGGTATTGTTTGGTTTGGTAAAGGAATTAGAGAAAGTGTTCAACACAACAACTTAAATTAAACTTTGTTAAGGTAAATAAATAGGGAAAGAAATTACGAATTTCTTTTGTGTATTAACTACATCTATTAATAATTAATTGGAATTGTAAGTTTGTACACTATTATGATTGTATTTTATACTTCTATAATCACAAATTTCGCCAAGGCTACACCATAAAAAATATTAATAAAGACAAACAATATTTAATTTATTCTCAATTTGACCACAGACGTCAAGAACAAAAGTTTGACAATAAATAGTATGCATGCGTGTGTGCGTAGGTACATGTGGACGAGCTCACAGTCCACCTGGTACTAAGTGGTTACTGGAGCCCACAGACATCTATAACGTAAATTCGCCACCCGCGTTGAGATATAAGTTCTAAGGTCTCAAGTATAGTTACAACGGCTCCCCCACCCTTTAAGCCGAAACGCTTTACAGCAGAAATAGGCAAGGTGGTGGTACCTACCCGTGCGGATTCACAAGAGGTTCTACCACCAGTAATTATGCAAATTATAATTTTACGGGTTTTGATTTTTATTACACGATGTTATTCCTTCACCGTGAAAGTCAATCGTGAACATTTCTTAAGTACGTATTTCATTAGAAAAAATGGTACCCGCCTGGGATTCGAACACCGGTGCATCGTTCAACAAAAATGCTCCGGACGTCTTATCCTTTAGGCCACGACGACTTTGAAGATTAATAATCTATTTAAACTGTAAGTTTTTAAAAATGACCGCGCAAGACTGCGTGTTTTGCGATGAACATGTATTGTGAAAGTACGTGTCTGACGCGATACAGATATTCGTTCCACACTAAAGGATGGAGCAGCACTTGTAGAGTACAATTTAGACTTGAAAATATTATTTAATGGATAGTATTTCTGAGTTACAACTTCACAAATATAAGACAGTTACAATTAATTCTCAGAATATCCTGATTGCAGTAAATTCTTTAGACACTGTAGTCATATAAACAATAAAGATTCCGAATTTTGCTTGATTTAAAACTGTGCGCCTTGCGCCTTTCCATGAAGCGGATGAAGAGGTGCAAGGCGCCGGGCGAGAACGGTATTCCATCCCTTGCATTTTACTACTTCCTTTTTTTTTTTTTTATGTTTGAAAGATTACTGGGAGGCCTTTCCAGTTTCACCAGGACACGTGGGCGAGCAAAGGCTCAGCCAGGAGAGGTGGGATTTGCTATTAGGTACCCGAGCGCCTCCGAAGGAGACCTAACAGCTCAAGAGTAGCTGCTTCGCGAATGAATCTACTACCGGATTGGAATCGCGACCCGCTGAGAAGATCCGGCGAGAAACTCAGCGAGCTGATTCATGGGTTAGGTTGCACGGCGAACTCTTTGTCGAGTTCGACGAGTACGGTTTTACTACTTCCCTGAAATGGTCGTGTCATACATGACAGTAAGTAAATATTTTCAAAACGAACTCAAAATAACCTAAGTAAAGGGTTCACTAAATCATTGTTATTATTTAAAAAAAATTTGATTTGATTTGATTTGATTTGCTTCTCATGAGGCAGCCTATAATTTTGTCCCCTAATCAACGAAATTTAAGAACCTTATCACCAAATTTTATTATTCTTCTTTTCATAAAAGTATACTTATACTATAGTATAGTATAGTTAATTGGCCGTAAAATTAAAATTAAAAACTAAACTCCTTTAAAAGTAGTGACATTTTAAAGATTCACGAAATACATTCAAAGCACGAATTTTAAAATACACAAACAAATGTTTAGACATTTCTGCGCGGTGCTACCACGACGCTGCGGTAAAATATCGAAAATTCACCAACTGATTTCTATTCCACTTTCGTTGATATTTCGCGTTCAAGAATATCTGAGAGCTCGGTGCAAATATTACAGTGTTGTGGAAGCGTCTCTCTCTGTGTGATTTAATACTGTTGGTTAAACAAGTAACTGTTGGGCGTGCTAGTCGAAAGTTCTACGTTATTTAACACTTCAGCTCGCTGCGGAATAAGGAAGTAATGATGCTTACAGAATTTATATAAGTCTAAACAATACGTTACCAAATGGTAATCGACATAAAATGTTTCAGCAATATAAGCCTTTGATGTTTCACTGGTAGAGAGTTAGTCGTTTTGCAAATTAGTTAGAGGTTTATGACAAAATAAAAAAAAAGAATGTTAGAGAACATTTTTGGCATGTTTCATCCGGTTTTAGAATGAATCGAATACCGACGGGAGCCTCGGTCACTCACCTTTTCTATAACGTAAAAATATCCTTTTTGGCGGGCAAATATGATTGAAAATATTAATTTGCAAAAGGTACTGTGTTGATTTTGCACATAGCCCTGCCAATGTCTATGAGTGATGATGGAGAACGTTTACGACGAAGTTTGCAAAAAAATTAAAAAAAAATTCAAAGTCAATAAAAAATCCATCTTTTCTTATTCTTTAGGAGCATATGTATGTTGCTATAATCTAGAGCTATCTATATCTATATCTAATAATAATCGGTATAGTAGTACTAAGAGAATAACACGTTATACTCAAGTCTTGCTATTTGGTTTCCGTAACAAGGCAAGCTTGTCATTCTAATGGAAACTTTTTATGCACATATTACAAGACACACATAATTAGATTCGTGCATTTAAATTTTCATCATTATAGTAAAATGAGAAATGCGCAACAAACAACAAACCTTAACCCACAGACACAGCCCACTGAGTTTCTCGCCGGATCTTCTCAGTGGGTCGCGTTTCCGAACCGGTGGTAGATTCTGCGAAACACTGTTCTTGCGTGTTAGCGAAATCGTCAGGTTTGAGCCCCGTGAGCTCAGCTACTAGCCCGGTGACGCTGATATGATGTCTCTAGACCATCAGCTTGGTAGAAAAAAAAAAGCAACAAACTCCCTTTCTCATCTACAAAGAAATTAAGGATATTATAATATATTTGCCTACGGTCCCTGAACCGTCAAAATTTGTTTTTAAGGATCATTATAAATAATAAGCGATATGCCCATCGTGATTCGACGGAAACTTCCAGTATTATGAAATGTGGTTGACGCAGCATTTTTTACGTCGCCGCGTGTCCAACCGCCAATAGTAATATATCACTTCGGGACCGCTCGCTGACATTTATTAAAAGTTCACGTTGAAACTCCTTGTAAGTTCCATTAGCGATTTCAATTGCATTTGTATTTAGCGTTTTATTTCGTCTACTTCTGAAGACCGATAAATTTTCAATGCCAAGGAAATAAATCGTCGTTTATATCAGAAAAATATTGGACATTACATTGATTTAAGAATATTTCGTGTAATAAAAATCAAACCTGAAAAATGGTTATAATACGCAATTACTGGTATTAGTGTATAATTTGAGCCCACACTGTCCGCATAGATTTCTACTTATCTTTACCATGCCTTACCATCTTGCGTTCCGATTTGAACGGGGCGAAAACTCAGATGGTTTTCGAAAGCAATAAAAGGATGTGCTCGCCCATCTGTCCTGGTGAAACTCGAAATAATCTATACTAATATTCTGTACTATAATATTATAAAGAAGAAAGATTTGTTTGTTTGTTTGTATTGAATAGGCTCCGAAACTATATATATAATATAAAAAAATATAAATATAAAAAGTGTCGCGACAGTATACGTCTAACTATTAGGTATAGTTATGCCGCAATAAGTGTTCTTTATTTAAAAAAATAAAACACGTCAAATATCGTTCAAATTTTTGTTATAGACCCGAGCGGAGCTGGAGCGGGCTGCTAGTCTCTAATATAAAGAAAAAATATATTTCTATACTTTGCCAATTCCATATAAACTTCTTTTCAACACAGTTATCAATACTCTGTAATACTTATATAATTATTGCCTATTAATTCTTCCACAGACAACTACCAAAAGTATTTAACAGTTATTATTAATTGCTGTCAATAAAGAATTGTAATACCGATGTCTTCAGTCATAACAAACTTGTACAATTGTTACTGTGCAATTATTTTCAAAGTTTTAAATAATTTAAGTGAATCATAACATTTCCTGCTTTTAAAACATCCTATAAAGCCCCTGAATAATGTAAATTCACATGCCCCTTCTATTAAACTGTTTTGTTTAGTGTACTTCATTTGTAATGTAAATAAGCAGACCCCACGGTGTCGAGGGAAGTAATAAAAACGCATGTGTGTGGATCATTAGGCAAGTATGCCGAGACGAGATGGAAAACTCTTCTCATGGGTTTACCACAAATCCAAAAGTATGCGGCTTGCTTGTGTTTGAAAATGTCAACGTTTAAATTTCCGTTTTCTTAAATAAAGTGATACGTTGGAGGATTCTGAAAGATTCTGTTGAAGGATTCTGAAAGAAAATATTGTAATTGAAAAAAAAAGACTTATGTTTGTTATTTGTTACAAATACTTATACCTACGTACACTTCACACATTTTTAATTATTAACATTTTTTTGGCTTTTTTGCTGTTTTCCTGCCGTATATAGATAGATATTTTCGCGGCTCATTCCCGAATCATAGCAAAGTAGCAACACTGAATACGAGTTTTGAAGTCGTCGTGGCCTAAAGGATAGGCCGCCCGGTGCATTCGTGTTGAGCGATGCACCGGTGTTCGAATCCCAGGCGGGTACCAATTTTTCTAATGAAATAGGTACTCAACAAATGTTCACGATTGACTTCCACGGTGAAGGAATGACATTGTGTAATAAAAATTAAACCCGTAAAATTATAATTTGCATAATTACTGGTGGTAGAACCTCTTGTGAGTCCGCACGGGTAGGTGCCACCACCTTGTCTATTTCTGCTGTGAAGCGTTTCGGCTTAAAGGGTGGGGCAGCCACTGTGACTATACTTGAGACCCTAAAACTTACATCTCAACGCGGGTGGCGAATTTACGTTATAGATGTCTATGGGCTCCAGTAACCACTTAATACCAGGTGGACTGTGAGCTCGTCCACACATCTAAGCAATAAAAAAAAGAGTACACCGGCAGTCTCAGCTATTTACAAAGCGGTTATAGTGTAACTAATAAATATGACATTTATTAAAAATGTCAATTTTTCAATATGTTACAAAAACTTTCACGAAATTATTTTATTTGCGCAAAAACAATGGAACTTAATTTTAATGAAAAAAAACACGTATTATAAAGGCGCGAACAAAGGTAGACTGTAACACAAAGTCGATTTCCTAAAATTAATTCAGAATCCGTTGGAGTTTGTAAATATTTAATAAGGCATGGAAATGCCTCGGGATTTAATCAACTACCCTCGTTGTGTTCAAATATAATTTCTTATCTGACGTAATTGTGCCTTTACAGAAGCTTCGAAATGTATGTTTAGGTGCATGCGTTTTAGTATATTTTATAAAAATCATGACCTGATAAATATCGAAGCTTTAGAAAAATTGTTAATGGTATTCAATTTTTTTTTTAAATATCAATATTTAGCTTCACAACCTTACAACAAGAATAACTATTACATAAATTTGATGAAAAATTTCTAAATCTTCGAAGTTTAATTTATAAGTCACAATCGTTGTGTAGAAATAGTAATAGATAGCCAAGAGGCACACAAACGAGCGTGAAGATACCCTATAGAAAGTGATATACAGCCGACCATCAATACCAACTGTACCTGCTTGAAATTTGCTTAAAGAAATGTCGGTTCAATTATTGAACTCAGGGAAAAAAAAATATTTTTATATATTTAAAACTCACTATAAGTAGCAAAACTGAGTGGTTAAATTGACGAAAGAAAATCGAAGAGAACTGACTAGAAAAATATTTCCACAAAAAATATCGATATCTCAGAGTGAGACGAATTCCTATTGGTTATCAACTTCGCTGATAAAATTATACAAAGCTTAATTTTATCTGATCCTTGACTCATTTTACAACTTACTTCCAAGATGTTTGTGTAAATGTAATCAATTTAATTACATAGGTGGTAAATTTTACGACAACCATAAAATGGAACGGTAGAAAATTATACGTTCAAAGGACAATTTATGGTGTTGCAATTAAACAGGGCTTGATCTTCTTAAATTGCTGGGACTGCTTAATTGTATTTGCTCCTTAATAAGAAGTGCCGTCTTACCTTGTGAATTTAAAGCCCTTATCCCAGTTTAATTTGCTGCTTATTTAATTTCTTCAATTGATTTTAGAACTCTCTTATTTAAATGAAGCCTTTCAAGAAGCCTTTTAGGCTAAGTGAAAGAATGTGTTTCTGGAATTCTGAATACTTCAAATAAACATCCTACTAAAGATGATAAACTGTTCAATTTATTAAACATTATCTATCGCATTACTGCTTCATGGCAGAAATAGGGCAATATATCTACCCGCGCGGACTCACAAGAGGTCCTACCACCAAAAGTTCACAAACAATAGCAATTATTAAATTACCATAAAAGACGATAATTATTTTCGAAAGCTAATAAAATCTCATTACAAAAGGAAATAATTTCCAATAATGAAATTAAAATATACTGGGATATCAGAATTAAAATAATGTAAAAGCCTTTCTTAATTTAAATTTGAAAAGAGGATTGAATTGAAACCTCTTTAGTTTTGCGTCCAAAAGTAAATTGAATTTAGCCAAATGCGGTCCAAATAATGAACGAAATTAGGAAACCATTGAGAGGGACTAATCTTTTGGTGTACGAATTGTAATTTGGGAACATTCATAGTATAAAATGTGAACGTTTGTTGATGATGTTTAAAGTATTTTTTAACAATTATTATTTTATTATTATTTAATAAATTTAGACAAAGATATATTATAGTTCTAACACGAATATATTGTATTAAAAGTTACAAAACGGTTTCTTTTATTCGAACTTGTTTTCTATATAATAATATATTATTTATTTACTTTGTTAGTTTTTCGAAAAATACATATACATATATTACGTATACACTTAAAGCCAAAACATATTATTATTTTAAGTCATAACACCCTTTTTTTTAGTATAATTCGTTACTCTTCAGTAATTCAGTTATCTGTATTTATTTGTTTTGTACGGTTTGCTTGTTATTTATATGATGGAGTTGAAACTTTATATAGTAGTTGTTAATTAAGGAAAAGTTTTAGAATGGATTAAGTAGAAGTTCGTAAGTTCTAATCAAGTAACGATCCACCAGACTGTATCTACCTCATGTTTGCTCTTAATAGGCCCAACAAAAAAGGCTGTGTTTATCTGATATACAGCTGGGCTGTATAAATTAAGATCAGAAGTAGCTCAACCAGCAAAACTAATGGTCCAGAATCCAACCATTCATATAACCAACCATACACTAAAAATTAAACAAACATTGTTGATTAGTTAACTGTTAAAAGCAAAATATGAACAACTCACTTAACTGCACAAAAGTGTGAACAGTCTATATGACAAAAACTGGATTAGTGACAAAAACATTGTGTCACGTGTCCATAAGTCATGGTAAATGGGAAGGTGTCAGTCGACCACTTTAGCTGGAGCTGCTAAGGCCTCCGGATTTATTGCTGATACGTGTAGATCTCGTTCATAAATCTGGCTCATGCTTCACTCGCTATTTGATTTTGAAAATGTTCTAAAAGTGACTACATGACTTAAATTACTGCTATACTTATACTTAAATTTCATCACGTATAAAAACGACTACCATTATAACTTGTTCTCTTTTTGTTAGTGCATATTTTTGTAGCTCATTTGAATTACTAAAGCGTTGTTATATACTTAAAAGTACATTTAAATTATTACATTAGGGTTGCGTGCTTCACTTATTAGTATATTTTTTGCACAAGCATGAGTGTAGGAGCTCACAGCTCACCTGATTTTAAGTACCTAACGGAGCCTATAAATATCACAATGCGAATACCGCCAGCTTTCTTGAGACATATTTTGTAAGTCTCAACTGTGCTGTTCTACCCTCTAAACTGAAAAGCATTAATGGTGATATCTACCCGCGCAGCCTCTCCAATTTTCTAAGAAATATATAATCCCAAACGGAAACCTTCACACGCAGGGATACCTATTACGCAGTTACAAATCCACAAACAAAATGGGAATGTTCTTAATTGCCCGTATTCCTTGGAGGCTTAATGCTTCGTTTTGTTCATATCCGACAGATGCGGCACGTTCCGCATTCTAGAGATCGTGTGATCGTTTTTTATTCATTCAAGATTCAACACAAAAGACTAGAAGGATCAGGTCTCTTTGTCGCTTAACGAGCTGATGAAACTAGAGCTCTTTGATAATTCATAGTCTTATTTCCTTCTTGCAAACGCGATTTGGATTAGGTCCTATCAAGTTTACTCAAGGCTTGATGGGTTTACTTATGTTTCTTAACTTTTTTTTTTTGTAAAAATAATGACAATTTTTTTGTGTTTTGGTAGTATATTAATTAGTGTTCTTCTTTACTATAAATATTATTTTAGTATGTATGTATTTATATTGTTATAAATATAACAAATTTTATAATAATAAAACGCATATCGCAGTATAGGTTTTATCATATTATTATAGTTAACGTCATTTCGTATCGAAGATTCGATAATGTTCTGTATTTATAGTGATTTACTACAGTCTCGACACTTAAAAGGCTACATGTATGTAAAAGCTGTAACTATGTAAAAGCTGAAATTTTCACTGTCTCGTTTGGAATTTTACTGTGTTCTGAAGACCTATCAATTTAAAGGCGATGAACATTCCCAATACGTCTTGTCTAATATCGAGAACATTTTCAGGGCCATTAGAGCTCTCGACACAACTGTGATACTGAGGAAATGTTCTAGAACATTCAAGGAATGTGCCCAGAATATTCGAGAGGGTTTCCATTTGTTAAGGCATTACATTATGTTAAGGTCTATACCATAGTATAATATGTACCTAGACGGCCTTCGTTCCGCATTTACCGCACATACTGTATTCGCCACGGTCACTGCACAAATCCAGTCTTTCGGAAACATTAAAACAAATAAAGACACGATTACGTCCCACGCTGGACCATTTGTGTCTCCAATTGTCAAACACATACTAATGCAAATAATTTTGCTATCTCCACAATCGTTTGGATTATAAGCTTGGATAATCGACCTTAAAATTCAATTATTGTGTTTGTTAATTCCAAATAATAAGTAGATAAATACGATTGTGACGAAAGTTTAGTTAAATCTTTATTATAAGTATGGACAGCTTTTCGGACCAACGTGTTAATACTAAAGGAACTTAATATTAAAACTAGACTTTCCACAATATGCATTCTTAGAGTATTGGAGTTCCTTAGACACATTGCTCGAAAAGAGGGTCACAATCTTGCGCAGCTGATAGTGATGGGTAAGATAGAGGACAAACGTCCCAGAGGATGCATTTCCACGAGATGGTTAGACCAAATTCGATCTTGGCTGGACATCAAGCTCCACGATGGCCTCCACGAGGCTAAGGATCGCAGCAGATGGAGAACAATTATAATATAGAGGAGGAGGATTATAAGTATAGATGATGAAGCGGACAATACTTTCTTAGATAAATCGTAAATAAATGTATCTTTTACCCAAGTCGTGCGACTTCTTATAAAATAATAATATAAGACAAGCTTGATGCGGCTTGAACTTTGAGTGTAATTACGGCTACATTTATTGAAACTATATTTGTAGTTAATGTCTTCTGTATTGATGTTGGGGTGGATTCGGCTGACAGAATGAGTTGATGCCCCTTTCCTGGCCTCGTTTTGGTCACACAGTGTCTTTTAATTAATTATCAATTTACCATCGTGTTTTTTACGTTGTGGTGACTGTTACTGAAAGGCCACACGAGTAGGTAAGTGGCCTTTCTCTACTTGAATTTACTGCCTATCTGTATTGCAAAATAGGCATTGGCTCTAGTATTTTTTTTTATTGCTTAGATGGTTGGACTCGTCCAACTTATTAATATATTAAGTGGTTACTGGATCTACAACGTAAATGCGCCACCCATCTCGAGATATAAGTTCGAAGTTATCAGTATAGTTACAACGACTGCCCCACCCTTCAAACCAAAACACATTACTGCTTCACGGCAGAAATAGGCGGGGTGATGGTACCTACCCATGCGGACTCACAAGAGGTCCTACCACCAGTAATTACGCAAATTATAATTTAGCGGGTTTGATTTTTATTACACGATGTTATTCCTTCACCATGGAAGTCAATCGTGAACATTAGTCAAGATCGTATTTCATTAGAAAAATTTGTACGTCTTATCCTTTAGGCCACGACGATCTTCAGCACGATACCCATAATACGAGCAATAACTGTTATACAAAACAATTGAAACTCGATATACACATGTTGGAACCTGGTCGAGTTTCAGTAGTATAAAAATAATAATAATTAGAATATATTATGTCTAGTAGCCATCATCAGGTCTTAGATCGGCTAAAATCTAGAAGGGATTTTAAACTCGGCTGATATCAATGCTATTACAGCATTCGTATTTAATGCAAATGCTCTAAGTAATATTTATTACCGGTAATTAAATCACTTTTCACAGTTCAATAGGGATTATATTAAAGTTTTTGACGCAACTAACGGTAATTCTTCTTTTTAAGGGTGGATGGATTGCATTTGGCCCGGAGGTCTTGCCGCTTGAGCGGATGAGCGAAATGTAGGGCTCAGTCGTAACAATAATTCTCTCGTATTATCAAGGTGTTTCAAGCAATGAAGAATTTGATAGATATTGAATAGTAAATTAAGTTTCAAGTCTAGTGTAGACTAAGCGGTGATATAGATTTTGACAGGCATGCCCCATAGCTTAAATACAAGACAAGCAAACCATTCAACTAATCGATTTGAATGAACAAAAAAGGCTTGGAAGTTTTAACCGGTCAGGATTATCGGCGGGCTTCGCTGGATCGCGGTTTAGGCCGCACTACTCTGCCATTAGATGGGCAATTTGTTTGGCTACAGTGCCGTAAGCCTTTAATCCCGGACACTTCGCTTCAAGTGACTGGTTCGCCAAAAACCGTTGTGTTTTAGTTTCCAGCAATTTTTGAGCATTTTAAATATTCGTTTCCCGATTGGAATTCGACGAAGCGTGTGATTGCTTGCAGTACCTAAAGCTAAAACGATTATTTGATCAAATATGTAACTACTCTTTGTTGATTTCAATTTTCAATAAGTGAGATTAATCTTAAATTCAAACAAACGGGACAGTTTGAATATGTTACTATATATACAACTTGTCATCAAATAATAAACATTTAATTAAGCATGAATAATGTCCATCACACCATGTATGTCGGTTATGTTCGAACACAAAACAACATGACAATGAATAAATTTACGATAGGACTTTTTTTCTTTACTTTCTTTACTTTACTTTAATGTAAATTAGAAGCTTGGTTTAAAAACTTATTTTCATTTTATTATTTCTCTGTCATCAACAGGCGTTTCACTAACACAATATTCCGAGAATTCTCATTAAACACACACAATATTCACTTTGTGAGTATTTACATTTAGTGATGTTACTAAAATTTCGAGCAGTTGTGGAGCTAATAGTGCCGTTTTAGGAATTTACACATATGTAGATCATTTCTCGTCATTTGTTACTAAATTGAAATGAAATGTAATGATTATGGCATTAGGTTAAACGTATTAAGTTTTATAAAATAGGAAGCCTTCATAATAATGCATGATAAAGAGATTCATTCCTTTTTTTTGTACCTAAGCTGAGCCTTGAGAAGCGATGTCAGCCTAACGTGTAGGTGAGCTCTCGGGGCTCAACCCAGGAGGCGTTGCCAACACCATCCCCAGCAAGAGCAATGGTTCTCAGAATCTACCACCAGATCGGAAACGCGACCCACTGAGAAGATCCGGCGTGAAAATCAGTAGGATTCATTCCGAAGCCACCATGGGGTTCAACCATTATTTTACTATGAACCAATACCCATTATTTACATAAAACTAATTTGCACCCATCTTTCACATTCCCTTAAAATATTGCACGCCAGCTAACTTTTAATATTAAAATGTAAAAAAATTACATTAAAAGGTTGTTTTAAATGTTATCCATCTAGGGATCATCAAATATTTATTTATCAATCTGTCTTTGATTGATTGCATATAATTTGTGTAAATTAGACAAATGTTAATCTAACCAATACTACAACTAACAACTAAGAAATCCTTTGAAAATGTTTTTCTGGTAACTTTATGTTAACGAAATGTAATGTTTACTAAGAATTTAGTAAGCAAGGTGTGTGAAAAATAAAATATGTAAAATCTTTTAACATTTATAAGACTCCGTATCGGAATGCAGCACAGGAAAAAGTTTGCGAAGATTTCAGACTAGACGCTAAAGCTGAGTTTCCCTTCGAGAAGCTTGTAAGGAAACCAGAAGAGGAAAAAAGTGATTAATGTTGCCAACAAATTCATAAAAAACTAGTTGCGGAAATCCAACATCGAAAAGAGTTTAGTTTGGAGATTTGGAACATTTACAAAACAGTGTTTTTTTCTTTTTAATATCATTTGAGACAATAACATTTCTACGAAATTTATCAATTCGTAAACAAATTCGTATTTGCTTCAAACAATTTTTACTGTCGACAACGCGCTACAATTTAGTTGAAACAATAGTAAAATTATAACTTTGGAAAGTTGGCTGGAACTATGTGAAAATTTCTCATGCATAAAAATATCATCCAACATCTATACTTCTATACTAATATTATAAAGAGGAAATAATATTATAAAGAGGAAATAATATTATAAAGAGGAAATAATATTATAAAGAGGAAATATTTGTTTGTTTGTTTGTATTGAGTAGGCTCAATTACCGAACCAATTTGAAAAATTCTTTCACTGTTTGGAAGCTACACTATTCCCGAGTGACATAGACTAAAAGCTTTTTTGAAAATAATTAGGTATCCTTACTAAAGCTCCAATAATGTAACCCAAGATGTAAAAAAATTACCTGAAATATTCTTTACATCGCGTGCCCTGCAAAAACTATTCATTATAGAATAAAATAATGTACTACGACTTTCTATAACACATTATTATTTACAAAAAGTGTCGCGACGGCATATATTATTATAGTTATGCCACAATAAGTGTTATTTAAAAAATAAAACAACGTCAAATATCATTGAAATTTTTGTTGACCCGAGCGGAGCCGGAGCGGGCCGCTAGTTTCAAAATAAGGAGAACATTAGTAACGAATTTTACGTTACGAGAGGGCGTATTTTTACTGTCAGTCACTGAACAACTTTACTAATTTTATACTTTAATTTTCTCCGTATTTTCTATAAGGAAAATCTACTACACGTGACTACGGCGCTTGACACGCCCCGAGATATTAGGAACTTCCCAAAACTAAAAATCTCGCGAAGAACCCATGAAATAGTAACTATTACAATGTTTCAAAGGATTGTTCTATATAATTCTTTACCATGATTATCGTACTAGGTTTATCATACATACTACACTACGCATCCGTAGAGCATACTTCATCCCTATTATTTGAAACCACTGCGTTCTGTGTAAGACAACTCCAAATATCGACCGATTATCTGCTTCTCATGTTTTAATAAAAACATACTAAATTAAATTAATTGTTAACGTATATATTTTTGTAAAAAAAACACGTTTGGCACTCGAGGACTGCCGCAATAAAGCTATTGCATAGCATTTTTTATCAACTTGTGCAATTATAATTAGACAATAATAATTTAATATTAAAACAATAATAAAATAAGACCACGCTATATTTATAAACATTAACAAAAGCAATAATTTACACCCTTCACACTCATTAGCTAGACCGCGCGAGAGAGAGATGCAGTGCGACGTCACGCCGCGCGCTTATTCACAAACACTACACAAGCGCAACGTGTGAATGTGTTGAACGCGAGCTACATGGTAGGCGGAGTGGAGGGTGTTAAGTTTTATTTTCGTTACGGAATTTCTTGAATCTGTTGCCGCGCTTAAAGCCCGGGATAAAAGCTATACCTAAGCTTAAAAATTGAAACTTTTCGTATACAATCTTTGATAAAGAAACCAACTCGGAATCGAACTCGAGACCTGTGAACCATCAATCGGTGTCACTAAACACTAAACCAATGAAGCGATCAATAGTAGTAATGTTAAAAGTTTATTTGTGGTTCGAAGTTGACAAATCAGGAATTGATGCACCACGTTATTAATTATATACGTGCTACCGTTACTACCATTAAATATTTTTAATACACCGCTAAAAGGCTGTCAACCATGATTACCTACACGCGAAAACCGTTTTAATAATGTTTTTTTTTGTCACGATTCGCGAACGCACTTCATTCGACCAAGGACGTGTAGTGCCTGTGTTCGAAACCAATCTGTGGGTATTTGAATTTTTACCACGGCAACACGGGTCGCGATTTGACGGTGCCTTGGTGACTTCACATCTGTCACTTTTGCTTGCTCTCGAACGAGACGGTACCCTCATGACGGTCTTGCTACGGTACGCTACGGTTTTCCATTATCACTCTTCCTTATCCATTCCCGCATTAAAGCCTTCTCCCTAAATGATACGGCGTGAGTCGACGAGGTCATCGGTTCCGGTGAGTGATTAGACAATATTTTGTTAAAAATGTACATACAGCGCTGCGGATCGCGGCAAGTGTTTGACGGGCACCTCGTGCTGGTTTCCGGAGCCCTAGGCTGCCACGAGAGCGCTGGGTTCGGATCGAACAGCCTGCCTACTTACGTATCTTTTAAAGCGAAGGATTTTTATGCTCCAGTTTAAGAGTAGAACAAGTGGATTGAGGTAGATATTGACGCTCATGTTGTCGATACAATGGGTGGTACCAGTGACAACTACATATATAAATTGGTAAACGACAATTTTAAAGTTTACTTCGAGCGAGAATACGATTTCTTTAAGCGTGTATTTTAATATGTTATTTAGTTAAAACCGAAAGTACGACGTCGTCGTGGGCTAAAAATTATGACGATCAGTATCCAGCGATGCGAATATGCCTATCTTCAAATCCCTAGGGCAGGTAGAATCTTCTCTAATGAGATACTATGAGGTACTTTACTCACGCTTACAAATATCTTTCACGATGAAGGAATAGCAATATGAATCAAATATGCAAAATGCAATATAATTTGTCACCATCCTCTTATTCCAGTGTATCAGCAGACACACCCTTATTTTATATGAGTAATGAAAAATTATTTTCAAAAGATTAATAATTCGTACTGAGGCAGAGCTTATAAATAACGAAAACTTTTCAAATTAAATATAGCCAGTCAGGTGCTTTAAATGCCAACTGCCTAAAGGCTGTCTCTCTCGATTCATTGCACCCCTAAATTGCTATAATACAAACACAAACTACTCGTATTTTGAAACGAAGGGCCGCTGTTCCCAACCTTTCAATCCAGATTTTTCGAATATCGTATATCCAAGCAATCTATACAAACAATACGCACGATGGTCGATATCCATTGCCATACAATACTGTTTACAAAACCAAATTGATGCGTAAGGGTTAGAGTGTATCGAAAATTAACTATGTTTATTTAGGCGAGTAACATAATAATATATCGAATTATACACATGTTAAATTCTCAGAAATTGTTTGAGGCTTTTTGATAGATTATTGTTGTTCTTCAAGTTTAAATTTACTAATGGAAAGAAATTAAAAAGTAAGTACCTTCCTGAATTCTTGACTTCATTAATGCGAGTCAAGCCGTGAAAGCAGACAAAGCGTAATTAGAAACTCCAATTAACAAATGTGAACTTTTAGCAGCGCAAGGTCAATTAAGAAATGTCTTACTTACAATGGAAAGTACTGTAATTTGACTTATTCACATTCTCTGGCGTTCAACAAATTTTCTCTGCGCAGCCATCACAGTGAAAAGATACACCGTGTAAAGCTTAAAATGTTTAGCCTCTGTCTAAGTCAATTCGAGGTTATATCGCTGGATAATTTAAACAGTAAAAATGAGTATACTGTACTGTACTTAAGTATTTGGATAATAATCTAATAGTGGATTGTATTCTTATTATTTACTAATGCTAATATAGTAAACATTAACAATCTGAATTTTTAAATGGCGATCGAAGGACTTTTAATGAAATAAAACATCATCTATATAATATTAATACGTGAAGCAAAAACTTTGTATCCCTTTTTACGAAAATTGCGCGGACGGTGGAGTATGAAATTTTCCACACTTATAGAGAATATAGAAAAGAAGTGCACAATGCTAATATCTTTTTAAAATAATGCGTAAAAGATACATTAAATCAATAAAGAAAACATTACACACACTACATACCATGTATTTGACGCACACACGCATGCATACTATTTATTGTCAAACTTTTGTTCTTGACGTCTGCTGTCAAATTGAGAATAGATTAAATATTGTTTGACTTTGTTAATATTGTTTATAGTGTAGTCTTGGCGAAATTTGTGATTATGGATGTATAAAATACAATCATAATAGTGTACAAACTTACAATTCCAATTAATTATAGTCGAATATCGACTACTGCGGGACCTCTAGTAAACCCAAATCTCTGATATTAACGCTGTTTTGTATTCTGATAGAGAAGAGATAAAACGCTTTTGTAAGATTTTCTTTGTAGTTGAGCGAGGTTTTTCATTATTTAAATACTATATCTCGGTTAATTTGTCTTAGTTAAAAACATAATTACGACAGCGATGAACAACTCGAAACGCGGCCGGAGCGAAAACACAATGGGCAACTTAATCGTTGCTTTCAAAATTGGGGTTTTATACTGTTGTGTTTTATTATTCGTCAGAATAAAACGTAAATTATTCAGATGATACATCCAAGAAAAGAGTTTAATGCTGAAGAAAATCGTCGGATGCTTGGCTATATCCATTTACTTACCACCAATTTTGTCACAGACAGTATACAGGCTTATTGCTATGAAATTATGAGGATTATATGTATTTTTGGATTCAAAACTGTACAGAGGTTTTTACGGTCAAACTAGCTCACCCGGCAGACTTCGTAGTGCCTCAATCGATAAATAAAAGACCTAAACTTTTGTACAAAATAAACTTAAATAAAACAAAAGGAATCCGTCCGACGGGGGACACAGCAAAGGAAAAACAAAATTGTTATTTTTATTTAATTTCGAACATTTTCATATTTATCTACCATTTAAACCTTCTCTGGACTTCCACGAATAATTCAAGACCAAAATTAGCCAAATCGGTACAGCCGTTCTCGAATTTTAGCGAGACTAACGAACAGCAATTCATTTTTATATATATTAATAGATAGATAACAAAATTATAACGAATAATACCGTAATACTCTATTTGATGCTTGGTGGAAAATTTCTTGAAGATGGTATTTATAAAATGCGCATAGAACTTGAATATTCTCACGAAATGTGAGCTATGGATAAAACTTGCAAAGAGTAGAAACTCGAAAGAGTTGGAATAAGGGAATGAATATTTGCTGTACCCGCATGTAGTTTAAATTGCGTTTCCTTTGAGTTGAGATACAAAGACGTTGGCGGCTGGATTCGGAGAACTTCATCTAAAGGCTTACTTCACCAACCGCCTTTCCAAGGCAACAACTTTTGGGAGCAGTACGAATCAAAAACTGCAAACTTAGTGAACAACTAGTGAGAACTTTTTGTATTAAAGCCTTGGTTGAGTCATGTTGTTTTTTTTTATGATTGAGGGTTTACTGGTGACCCGGAGGCATTTCCGGTTTCACAGGGACAGTTGGGCGAGCGAGTCATGTTGTGTTAATAAACTTTTAAAGATAGGTACGTTTATACTTTTTTCTGTACCTTAACCCGCAAAATTATAATTTGCGTAATTACTGGCGGTAGGACCTTTTTTGAGTCCGCGCGGGTACCGCCCTGCCTATTTCTGCCGTGAAGCAGTAATGCGTTTCGGTCTGAAGGGTGGGGCAGCCGTTGTAACTGTACTGAGATCTTAGAACTTATGTCTCAGGGTGGGTGGCGCTTTAAGTTGTGGATGTCTATGGGCTCCAGTAACCACTTAAGACCAGGTGGGCTGTGAGCTCGTCCACCCATGAAAGCAAAAAAAAAGCTCAGTAAACATCTAATTTGCACAATGCTTTTACTGTATTATGATGAGTGTGTGTTAATTAGCACAGTTGAATGCTTTTACTGTATGATGAGTGTAGGTTTTTTTTGTCTTTTTACTTACGATCTCGAATACGATTATGATTTTTACTTTAATAAAGCGTATCTCAAAATAGTAATTAATTAATGTAAAGTAATTATTATGCAGTTCCAAAAGTTTTGAATACGTTAACTCTCCTCTTAATACAAACCTTACTACAGGTAGTGCGACTGTGTCACTGCCATTGAGAAATCACTTTGTAAGGTATTTTAATAACTGAAAAGTAAAACTGAAATCTAATCTCTTATGGTGGACGACGAATTCAGGTATTAACAACATTTGCTCGGGTAACATATAAACTGCTCTGATATGCTAAAAGGTCCATTTTAATTTAAAACTCACCCTAGATTGTCTTCTGAAAATAAATGAAAAATTTACAGACAAAAGTTTCAAATAAATTTAAAATTAGGATTCTTTCACGTACAAAACACTTTTATTAGAAATGGCCGCGAGCCAGAGTGAAGAATAAAAATGCTACCACAGAACTTGCGTTAAAGAGAAGTTTCCGCCTTAGAAATCTCAAAGGCAAAAGTGGAAGTTTTAAGAAAGACGCAGGGGAACATTTCAAATGTAAAGTTTAAACGGAGCCCCCGATCGAACTGATAAAGCTTCGCCGCCGCTTGCTTCCATGATTTTGTTAACTCTGCTGACACGTTAAATCAAATGTTTGAACTTAAGACTGCTGGGTAATTGCTCTTTAGCATATTTTCGTAAATATTTGTAGCTTAATCAAATACGTGATTGGAATAATAAATACAATCCGATTTTCGTTGTGATTGTGACTTGAATTTTAAAATGTTTTAGCTACTTTATTTTCCCTTCTTTAGGAAAACCAACGACACAGGTAATAGCTCCACCGGGCAGTTCTTATTCCTTGGTACACCAAACACGAGTGTGCAAGCAAACTTATTTTGTAAATTTTATTAGCGCGATTAAGATTTTGTCAGATCTATTCTGTCTTAAGATACTTACCAATACATTTACAGGTTGCAATGTTTGTTACGACCGATGACTTTAGATGCTGAAGAGCTTTATCTTGCGACACAATCTATTTATTATAAACACTCCACATTCCACGACCGCAATACGAGTACCTATATGATTATCGCCTATGACACATACGAGAACAGGAAGTATAAGTAGTCTTCTCGAATCAAAATCCCGAATACCCAACAAATGCCTACAGTACAGTACCGTCCGATCCAATATGTTCGAGTTCGACTGTACTGATCATAATAATTATGTGCACTAATATAGAACAACGAAGCGATCGAGGAAATTATCTTTAGCTTCGATGTTTAGAAGTTTCAGCATCCATCTATAAAAACAAAATGATTCTTTGCTTGTTTGTCATGTGTGCGACAGTAAGCCATTCATCCGATGCTGACGATAGATTTAATACATAGTCGCTAACGGTGTGTTTTGTTTACACTGGTTTTAAGTCGTCGTGGCCTAACGGATAAGACGTCCGGTGCATTCGTATTGAGCGATGCACTGGTGTTCGAATCTCAGGCGGGTACCAATTTTTCTAATGAAATACGTACTCAAGAAATGTTCACGATTGATTTTCACGGTGAAGGAATAACATCGTGTAATAAAAATGAAACCCGCAAAATTATAATTTGCGTAATTACTGGTGGTAGGACCTCTTGTGAGTCCGCGCGGGTGGGTACCACCACGCTGCCTATTTCTGCCGTGAAGCAGTAATGCGTTTCGGTTTGAAAGGTGGGGCAGCCGTTGTAACCTACATACTTGAGACCTTAGAACTTATATCTCAAGGTGGGTGGCGCATTTACGTTGTGGATGTTTATGGGCTCCAGTAACTACTTAACACCAGGTGGGCTGTGAGCTCGTCCACCCATCTAAACAGCAAAAAAAAAGTTTAGATTTCCGGCCGCAAACATCAGGTTTCCTGTGATTAGGTTTTCGCATCAGAGATTCCGTCTTCAGACAAGAATGCACGCATTTAATACACTATGGCCTATATAAACGTATTTTTTTTCACGCGAAAACGTAAATAGAATGCTGTCATGACAATTTCTAAATTGCTAATAATAATATCACTCATTATAGGCTGTCGTTCATGAGTACGCACTCATGACACTTAACCATACATTTTTATTTTTTATTGCTTAGATAGTTGGACGAGCTCACAGGCCAGTTGGTGTTATGTGGTTACTGAAGCCCATAGACGTCTATAACGTAAATGCGCCACCCACCTTGAGATATAAGTTCTAAGGTCTCAAGTATAGTTACAACGGCTGCCCCACCTTTCAAACCGAAAGGCATTACTGCTTCACGGCAGAAATAGGTAGGGTGGTGGTACCTACCCGTGCGGACTCACAAGAGGTCCTGCGACCAGTAAAACATGTGACTAAAAAAGCTGAAAAAAACAATTTTCAACAAAAAGCAAAAACACAATTGTCCTACGTAGGTATTCCTATTCAGAATTTGAAATACATTTTGAAGAAATCTTGCGGATTACCATAATCGATATTGAATTGCAATTGATATATTCACTACATACATTATTTATTAATTTTTGCTCCACACTTTCGAATCAGCTTAAGGCCGGCCCAGTGTAACCGGGGCATAAACTCCGATATCTATAGGAATATCACATGTTGTATGTATAACGGTCGTCCCATTCTTGAAAACTGGAAAGCATCACTGCTTCACGGCAGCAATAGGCAAGACGGTTGCACTTACCCGCACCGCTTCCCTACCACCAACAATTACTTTGTATGTAAATTCAACGAGAATGTTTGATTCTAATATTTCACCGAAGAACCCGCATTTTATAAATTTTGATTTACAAGCTGATTAATTCACATTTTACGCGCCCACTTTAGGATATATCAGGATTGGATAAACAGAATTGAAAAACATTAAATTTGCCTTTGATTTATCTATTTCGGTGTAACAAACATTATTTTATAATATTCTACTTAAGTAAAGTTAATTAGCCATTCTTATGTAATAAATCTAAAATTACGAACTGACAGATTCCAAACAAAATGATTGAAAGAAAACAAAATTATTATAAAATCTGTCAATTCAGACTATTTACATCTAACTAATTTTACTGATATTAGTAAACGTTGTATGCATTTTTATGTCAAAGCACTATTTAGATTCACTATTGCAGGCAACTAAGTCAGCAATGTATAAAAAACACCGTAAAACCTATCTATCATATTCAAGCAGCGTAACTAATTCTTAATTACTTATCGCCTCATTCCTGAAACGTTGTTCAAATTCGACGACTTTTTATGTGTACCACGATCCTAATATTTTAAATCTTTGAGAATACTAGTACCTAGTATTACTATTACTCGGTCACTGATATAGTGTTAGTATTCTAGTAACCGAGATTCCGCGTCCAGTTTGAGGGCTCGGAGCTTGAACAAGCAATGTAACGAAGACTACGACTTCATGCATAAATGAATGGCGAATACTTTAATCTTTTAAATCCTGGGCGAATAACTTAATTTAATAGAAAATTGGACATAAAGTTTTCAACAAAGTTTCGATTTAAGAGATCACGATAAATGACTCTAACAATTAAAACCTAGCCAAGTATTCGTGCTGTTTGTTAATATTCAACATATCAATATTTTTAAAAACTTTACGTGAATAAAGTTATAATGAAAACGATCTGCGATTTTTGTTGTGTATACTTTTGAAAGTCCATCAAAAAATCATAATAAACTACCAGCATAAACCCAAACCAACTCAAACAGATTGTAACTTCGTAGTAAATTACCAAGAAAATCGACAACAAAAATAACATCTTAAATAAAAAGCCTTTGGCGAGAAAAAGCGTATACGACCGCCAAAATAGCTTTTTCTTATCCCTTCCCTATATAGTTGTTCCGCACATTATTACGTTTTAAAACAATAAATGTTAGTTACGTAATTGACAATACATAATCCATTTAATGCTAAATTCATTACTAACTACAATGCAAATCATTACACAACATAAATGACCTATTAGTTATCTAGATATAAAGAAAATAATTTCATTAAGCATTTTAACTTGTTTTCTTGCTTATAATAACAGCACGATTTATCGTAGAATCGTTTTAATGATTTTAAATAAGCCATAAAAAACATATCAGAAAGTTGAAATGAACGCAAGTGTTTCTCAATTATTTGCATACTTCTTAAAGAGATTTAATTGCAAAAAAATA
This sequence comes from Bombyx mandarina, assembly GCF_030267445.1. Taxonomy (NCBI): domain Eukaryota; kingdom Metazoa; phylum Arthropoda; class Insecta; order Lepidoptera; family Bombycidae; genus Bombyx; species Bombyx mandarina. Next base: position 11,628,635 of record NC_143212.1, on the reverse strand, counting down.
AAGTGACATAAATCAAAGTGTTCAAATATTAAAAATGCTGTGGTCAATACAATATATCTCAATTAATTGCCTATGTATAAAATGTATTACAAAATGTTTGTTGACGTTTAAATCTAATCACGGAACACTCCATTACGTTTTTTAGTTCGTTTACAATTCCTAGTTCGATAATAACCAAAATTATAAAGCGTACTGTAGTATGCAATATAAGACGCAATACAAGATGTACGAGATAGTGAGCCCATTGCCCGCGGCCGAGGCTGCGGGAACGGGTGTCGGGGGTCCCAAGCGATTGTTCGCTCTTACGACTTGTGAACGCCACCTTATCGTGTACAATGGTTGTTGCCGCGACAGTGCTACCAACCTAAAACAGAAAAACTAAAATTTTATATATACCTACAATATTTTTTTTCAGTGTAGTAAGTTTATTTGTATAAAATGTATTAAATTCATAAAATACACGATTTGTGACAAAAATTTGTAGATATTTGCAAAATAAATAATTTATGCCGCATACTAGAGACCAACTAAAAGTGGAGTTAATAAACTTAAAATAAGCGTTGTCGACGACAAAATAATGTTTTCAATTATTTCGTTCAATTCGGTCGATACTAATGCGTCTTTGCACGTTTTTATTACTCGTAGCTAGCCATAACCTACTTCGATTGCTGCCAATATGCTCGAAAATGAAGCTAAATTGCAGAGCTGGTTGAATTAGATGCTTATTTGCCAATGTGAAGGCGTGGACGGAAACCTTTTACGAACACGAATCTGTCGTGAGACCTTTTTGATTCTTCGTGAAGATGTGTTTTCACACGTCGTTATTTGGGATTTACGAGTGAAAATGTCATTTAGGATCCACGCCACGTACCCTCTTAAGGCTTCTCTAATATGCACAAAGGAAAGAAATCTTTGTATCAAATAGTACATATAAAAGCATGCGCATATACTCGTTTGGCACGTTTCGTCGGTTGCCGTATTAAGAACGAGGGACATTTATAAATAATTTATCAAATGGAACATCTGAAAAGCGCTCCTTTTGAAAATTGTTTAGGCCGCGCTAAAAGCTCACGTATAAAACTTTCCTTCGACTTCCTTGTGTGTTCTTCTTTGTTTATTTAGCGCTCTGTTAAATCAAGCGGGGGCGCGAGTTAGTTGAAACGTTGATGTAACGATAAAACGCACTCTATCTACACTTCTCTGAATTATTTTTATCTTTTTCAAAAAGGTTCATTTATTACTTAGAACATTCTTTCTCGAAATTAATCATTTAGATTCCCCTAAATGAGTGGTGTCAACCTCTAGGGGTCCAACTGGACTCAAGGATCTTGTATAGAGGATATAGTGTCGAGAAAAATTGAATATGCAATTTCGAAAAGGGCACATGTCGCATATTTTGTCAAATACGTTTTTTCACATATATGTAGTTTTGAGGCTTACCTACACCCATTTTATAATAATTCCGGTAATTTTCAATTGCTAATTAACACTAAAATATATCTCAAAAGTTAATATTTTAAATTTTACACTGCTTTAGAAAATAATCAGTTTTTTTTATTTCCTGAACATTTTACATTTTCAGTGATGTGCCCTTTTCGAAATTGCATATTCAATTAAACTCACTACTACTATAGCACTATATAGACACTATAGCAGTTACTGGAGCCTATAGATGCCAGAATGTCCATTACCTACATTAATACATGACCTCGAAGCCTCAAACGTTATGTAACCTGTTCTCCCTTGAAACTAGAATATTTAACTGCTTCGCATCAAAATTAGGGTCGGGTGGTGGTTGGTAAATTTCATTTTCTAGTGCAGACTTACAATACATCGGATTGATCGTGACATCACGTACCTTATAACAAGGGTATTCAGTCTCCAAGGCAACGTATATGTGTGGTTCTTGTGTCTCGCACAGAACGTATAGAGGAGGTCTCCCGCCGCTCCCGAGAGACCTGCGTCGCTGTGCGCTCCTGCTCCAGACCACTCGTGAAGGGTGATGTTCCATGAACCACACGACTTATCCTGTTAAGTAATTTGAATAAACAAAACCGACAGCAGTGGCAGGAGGTCGGTTTTAGTTACCTATTTATTTGCCTGTGATTCTTTTTTGTTTCCCTACCTAAGCTGATAGCCTTGAGAGGCTATTTCAGCGTAACCTTAACTAGTAGGTGAGCTCACGGGGCTCAAGCCGGAGTGATGCTAACACTGACCCCAGCAAGAGCAGTGCTTCGCAGAATCTACCACCGGATCGGAAACGCGACCCACTGAGAAGATCCGGCGAGAAACTCAGTGCGCTGTGTCTATGGGTTAATTCGCTCGTCGAGCCCTTCGTCGCAAGCGACGGGTTCGACGAGGGCAGTGACCGGTGCCTGTGATTCTACCTAACAGCCAATACTATGAAATTCCCAAAAACTAAAACACAGTAAATACAGTGGTTAGTTTTAACATGAAAGCGATTTCTGCCAAATCATGAAAAAAAAACATTTAATACAATCCAAATCGGTACCGTACAAGGACTTCAAATTTTCAAATTAAATATTTCAATTAATGTGATAATTTTTTTATAATATTTTTCAAGGCATAATTGAATTAAAATATTAGCAAGTTCTTATTTGTGAGTACGCGAACACGGAGTTTTTTGATATCTCTATGAGCAATGAAACGTTACAGACAATGGTTATGGGTCGTAATGAAAGTGACCCTTAATAATAAATTTGGAACAAATTGTATAAAACAGCTTGCATAAATAAAGTGAAAAGTAAATGAATCAATCAGGCTATCCAACAACAAACAATTAGCATATGAACAATTCCTTAACACGTATATATTGTGTCTTTAAAAAAATAAACTCAGGTTATACTCTCGTATAAGAAGACCGCAAAATGTAGCATTGTCATGACCGAATTAAAATGTGTATATTTATCATATTTTTTAAAAGTAAAAGACGAAAACCACGTCCCAACCTCCTTTGAAAATCGACTTTATTTACATATACATTTCAAACAAATCTTCGAAAACTAAACACAGCTCACCTGTTCCGACGTTATATCTATGAAAAGCTGTCTCTCGACGTTCGAGTCAAGCACCCAAGTGCACTGCTGATAGAAAAACTCGTTTAAGCTTCCCGTGACGGACACGTTCTTCGATGAAATCTCACCTAGAAAGGAAGTTACCGGATAAAACGTCGGGGAAAATACGACTTCTAGGTGGCGACGAGGAGCCATCTCTTGGGTCAATAATGCGAGCAAAAGGCAGACGAGGCGGCTCACCGCGGGACAGCGACATTGTAATTGGAAGTTTACGATCTTGTTCGAGGCTTTTTCGATTCAGTGCTGCTACCGTAGGCGGTTCCGAACTAGGTCGTGGCAATTTTCTCGGACGCCCGCCGCGCCACCGGGAACAATATCCGACGGGTTTTTCCAAACGTCTGAGACGCGCTTCGAATGTCAAATAGGACTGTTTGTTTTCGCTTCGCGCGATTGAGGCCCTGTGGAGTTCATCCGAGATAAAACTCAAATTACCTGGTCCCCAGCGAGACAACTCCGTCGAATTAAAGGGAATTTCACAATTCACATCTTTGTCTTGTTACTGAAATATAAATCTGTAAATAAATTGCCCGAGCGCAAATGTAGGCTTTTGTTGGTAGTGTGATAAATCGTTGAGTTGACGAATCAATTCGTTTTACGTGGTTACTAAAACTAAAGCAAAAAACACTAAAACATACACAATCCATGTACATCTTTACAGCAGTCCACTTAAACACATACATTTATAATCCAAATCTCAAGCCAGAATTTAATATTGAGTTGTGGGAAAATATGTAAGAAATAAACATGTGAAAGAATAAAATGTTTCAACTACAACACGAGTTTGCTTCTGTAGCGCGGATAATCTCAGTGAACATTTTATAACTTTTTTTTGTTCAATGACTTGGACATAATGTCTCACTTGTATTTTAAAACCGCAGTGCCATCCTTAAACCCGCAACGCATGACTTCTTCGCGGCAAAAATAGATAAGTTCCAAATCTCAAGCCAGAATTTAATATTGAGTTGTGGGAAAATATGTAAGAAATAAACATGTGAAGGAATAAAAGGTTTCAACTACAACACGAGTTTGCTTCTGTAGCGCGGATAATCTCAGTGAACATTTTATAACTTTTTTTTGTTCAATGACTTGGACATAATGTCTCACTTGTATTTTAAAACCGTAGTCCCATCCTTAAGCCCGCAACGCATGACTTCTTCGCGGTCAAAAAAAGATAAGTTGGTAACACTTACCAGCGCGGGCTTAAAGTGCGCACAATAATACCAAATATTATTATTTAATATTAATATATTCTTGATTTGACTTTAATTTTTATTACAAACTATTTATTCCAACAACGCGGAAGTTATTCGAGAGCACGTGTCAGCTACTTGTTTCCTTACAACAAATTGGTACCTCCTAGCGAGATTTGAACACCGCTAAAGTCACATCGTAAAGGATAAGACACGTCCTATAAGCTACTACGACTTTAAATCGTGGATCAACTTAACGACTACACGTCTACATGAGTATACTATCCATGTTAGATGATATTATTGGAACGAAGTTCCTTATGGGACGATGCGGATTGGTACCCTAACCTGGAAAAAACGTCCGTAACGTAAGATTTTTATTAGTAATGCACACAGTGTACGACTTAAATTTGTAATAACGTACAAAAAATAACATATTTTTATTATATATGTTTTATAAATCATCTTCATCTATATATATAAAAATGAATTGCTGTTCTTGTTAGTCTTGTAGAATTGTTAGTCTCGCTAAAACTCGAGAACGGCTGGACCGATTTGGCTAATTTTGGTCTTGAATTATTTGTGGAAGTCCAGAGAAGGTTTAAAAGGTAAATAAATATGAAAATGCTTGGAATTAAATAAAAATAACAATCTGGTTTTTCCTTTGATGTCTTCCCCGTCGGACGGATTCCTTTTGTTTTATTTTTATGTTTATTTTATACAAAAATTGAGGTCTTTTATTTATTGATTGAGGCACTACGAAGTCTGCCGGGTCAGCTAGTTGTGAATAAAATAAAGTTGATAACTTTGTAAAGTAGTTTTTTTTTTATCAATTAAAACATCATAATAAAAAACGTATACCCTGAATAATTATTTTCTTTATACCTCGAATAGAACTTAAAATTAATACTTTTATAATAAGGAACTTCGTTCCAATCCGGTGTCTCACGCCACCACACATCTTTTTTTCTAAATTTGAAATTAGAATTACCTGAATGTGTTGTAAATGTTCTCTGCCCGCACATGGCATCATCGTTGAAACTATATGCAGCAGCATAATCGAATCCCCTACTCGCATACGTGTAGTGGGCCACGGAGTACTCCAGGCGGACGCTGGTCCAACTACGGACGACGACAGGCAACCAAGCAGCCTGATGAATACAAATTACTATTTGATTGTACAATTTCTAAACACTGATTGATTCGAGGATCTTTCTAGAGTTTGTTTTTGTGTTTGGAACGTTGATTTCGGTAATCATTGAATTTAGTCGTATAAGCTTGCAGTATACCTTGCCACCCTAGTACTTATAATAGGAATTAGGGCCTTTAGTATTCGACCGTTAAACAACAAAATAAAACATCTCTTAATCGTAATACACAAAAACAAATTTTTATTTTATTGTATAGATGGTTTGACGAGCGCACAGCCCACCTGGTGTTAAGTGGTTAACGGAACCCATAGACATCCACATCGTAAATGCCGCCACCCACCATGAGATATAAGTTCTAAGGTTTCAGTATAGTTACAACGGCTGCCTCACTCTTCAAACCGAAACGCATTGCTGCTTCACGGCAGAAATAGGCAGGGTGGTGGTACCTAAGCGTGCGGACTCAGAAGAGCTTCTACCCCTTTTTTTATGTCATTCAGTTGAAAAAAGAATAATGTTCCGTTCAGGAATTTCAACTAATTAAAACACTAGAAACAACAAACTTGATATACCTTCGCGTGTGTGACTAAACTCATGTGGTTCAAGGTATTTCGACAAATACGCTATTGGATCGTGTACCGGTAAAACGATGTACCTACTACATACGTTTACTACGCTGGAAACTATTTAATTGAATTTCCAGAGTCGCGAAAGTGGACGTCAGAGCAGCGTAGCTCGCTCACTAACAACAGGAGCGTACGGATTACCGGTTAACCCATCTCGTGTTTATAGGTATAGGATGGTTGACATCGCGACCGTCGCCTATATCGTCGAAGATACATGTATTTTGTGTCTACGTGCCCTCGTAATACGAGTAGGTAATTACGCACGGACGCCGTCACCTCTTCATAAATGTTAAAGTACTATCTATATATTAATACGTGAAGCAAAAACTTTGTATCCCTTTTTACGAAAATTGCGCGTACGGAGGAGTATGAAATTTCCCACACTTATAGAGACTATAGAGAAGAAGTGCACAATGCTAATATTTTTTTTAAATAATGCGTAAAAGATACATTAAATCAATAAAGAAAACATTTCACACACTACATGCCATGTATTTGACGCACACACGCAAAATTTGTTCTTGACGTCTGTTGTCAAATTGAGAATAGATTAAATTTAATATTGTTTGTCTTTGTTAATATTTTTTATAGTGTAGTCTTGGCGAAATTTGTGATTATAGAAGTATAAAATACAATGGTAATGGTGTACAAACTTACAATTCCAATTAATTATAGTCGAATTTCGACTACTGCGGGACCTCTAGTTAATAATTAAATTACGTATCCGTTCTACAAGCCAATATAATAGGGCCGAGTCAACGTACACTATAATGATATATATAGTACATACATAACTAAATTTATATTTTTGGTAAATTTAAATTACGAGACATCGGTGGGATGCGTTAATCGTTATTTGATTACGCGTCAAAACCTTTAAATTACGAGCGGGGGAATATCACTTCAATGAATCTAAAACGAAATTCAATTACAATATAAATTATTACGAAAATTATTCAATGATCTTACAAATATTTCATAACGTCGCGTCGTAATGAAAAAGCAATAAAGGTTTATATGAAAGCAACGTAATTCCTTTTATGTAGAAGTCCCTGTTCGCTGGGATGGACGTCCCACACTTTATTGCTGTTACATACTTAATAGTAACCCTCTTACTTAATTATGCGGATCGAGCCGCGAGCGAGGGCGCCGCCTCTGTCAGGGTAGGCTCATCCCGTAGCCGCGTTAGCATAAGGCCCAAGTAACACGATTAATTTATTTGCTGTCGTCTTTGAAAGAGCTCGCAATAATTACATAACACATTTTGGAAGCGCTTTCGTAAGGTCAACGGTTTGTTTCAGCGGAGCGAATTAAATATTTATATGAAGCGTCCGTGACCGTTAATAGGCAAGCAGCTTGGTTGGTGTATTTGTAGTCGTGCAATTAAGCCGTGTTTCGAGCAGGTAATATTTTTCATTCCAATGGCGTAGATAAAACGACAGATATCAGATTCCGTTGGCTCAGTGATGACTGGTGGGTGAAGATCTTAGCGTAAAAATAAATATTAGTTTAAAAAAACTAAAAAACACGCTTTATATAAAATTCAACTAAAAAATAGAAAATAAACTTTAATAAATTTAAATTAGTGTAAAATATATTTTACTGTAAAAAAAGCGTGGGGTGCATGGTGTTATTAATTATAAATATTTTTCTGACAGATATGAGTAGAAGAATTATTATTTCAATAATACCTTAAAATAATAATACCCCACGCCTTTTTTAAATAAAATATATTTTACACTATTTTCAATTTAAATTTATTAAAATTTATTTTCTATTTTTTAGTTGAATTTTATATATAAAGCGTGTTTTTTAGTTTTTTTTTTTAACTATTATTTATTACTTTTTTAGTTAAATTTTCTATAAAAGTGTATTTTTAAAATTATTAAGTACTATAACATCAATTCTTGCCTTATCGACTATAGATAAAAATTATATAAATTGGCAAAAATCTTATTTTGCAAATTGAGTAATGGAATAATCTTATCAAATTAGTGTATTGTCCTATTGTCATCGGTCCTCAATAAATCTACAAAGTGTGAATGAAATCTGGCCGTTTAAAGTGGGTTAAAATCGCGTCTAAAGGAGTCAGTTACAAACATACAAACATACATACAAGTGAAGCTAATATAAAGCGTGTAAAAACCTATCGCTGTCAAATGACAGCTTGATGTCCAATCCGCCGCCTCGGGCCCCACACAATGACGTGACATGGTTCTTGTGGCCCTGAGGTTACAGAGAGAAGTCTAATCTTTGCATAATATTGTTTAAATATCAAATTATGTATAATCTGAATTGACTTAGTTCTACATAATAATAGTTTCAGAAAAAAATATATCCATTATTTAGCGAACTTAAAATGAATCAAGCTTACGTGTTACTGTGAGTGTTGTTTATTCAATCTCTCAATCTCAATTTCAAAATTAAATCATTTATGTAGAACTGAGATTCCATAATGACCTGAAAATCGCCGCACAGACAGGAGAGGTGGGTTCCGTCTCCAGCTACTAGCGCCACGTGATCGTGATAATGTAGCGGAGTTTGTGCTCTGCATTCACACCCAGCGTCGCCACAAGCCGTCCTGCATCCAGACGCGCCAGTGGTCCCCGTCGGTTCTGCACTCCACATGCGGTCTAACCGCTGGATCTAAAGCCAATGAATTCGTTTTCAATCACATACCGAAAATGAGAAAAAGAAATTTCAAATTTCGATTGTGATTTTTTTTTATTGCTTATATGGGTGGACGAGCTCGCAGCCCACCTAGTGTTAAGTGGCCCATAGACATCTACAACGTAAATGCGCCATTCACCTTGAGATATAAGATCTAATGTCTCAACTATAGTTACAACGGCTGCCACAGCCTTCAAAACGAAACGCGTTACTGCTTCACGGCAGAAATGGGCAGGGTGGTGGTACCTACCCGTGCGAACTCACAAGAGGTCCTACCACCAGTGAAATCAATGAAAAATTATATTTCGAATGCGGGTAACGTGTTAATTCAATGTCTAAGTCCATTCTGCGTCATTTTTAGTCTAAGTACTTGCACGTGCGTCAGAGCGTAATTTGAGACGCCCCATTATCACAAAGAATATTATATATAATATATACTGTTTGAGATTTCTAACTCACGTTTCAAGGTGCCGGATTTATTTACCTTGTAGATTGTAGGCGGGTCTATACATAATAGAAATAATAAAAAATACAACCATAGTGAAATAATATCAGGAAATAAAAAAATGGGAACAAGGAACAATTCACTCGGCAGATAACTTTATTTAGATTGTGATTTGAATGTGTGTGTATATTATGTACATAAGTGTATAATATATTTGGTATATGTTACAATATGTAACAATGTAAAAATATTTGTTTTTAATTAAATACTGCTTAAATAAAATTTAATTAAATATTTTCTCTAATATGTTGTACGCTTTTCCACATTTATAAAGTTCTTCTGATTTGGATTTCTTGGAAGAAATCTCATGTCCAAGTTCATCTCGCCTTTTGTTTATACTATTCAAATTGTCCCTTTTCGTTTTCTATCCAATAAATAATATGATAAATGAGTCGAATAATTTATTCCAAGCGTAGCATATACATATATACAGTCACTTGATATTTTACAAAAAAAACCGTATGCTCTAAGTCTAGACTCTATTCATTAGGTTTGACTTTATTTACCTCCACAGTAACACTTTGATTTGAGGCCGGTATAAACCGATGTGTACACAGCAGTCTCTCTTCTATATTCCAGAATATATGATGATGGGAGGGTGCGGAGACTCCTCCGTGGGCCGGTGCAGCGAGACCGTAATGCGTGGACGCGCACGTTGCGTCCGGCGAGGCAGTCCCTTCGTGTTGTTCTGATACAAAATAAGTTCACTAAATACCTTTATTTTTATTTTTATTTTATTACTTAGATGGGTAGACGAGCTCACAGCTCACCTGGTGTTAAGTGGTTACTGGAGCCCATAGACATCTACAACGTAAATGGCCACTTACCTTGAGATATAAGTTTTAAAGTCTCAATATATTTACAACGGCTACCTCACCCTTCAAACCGAAACGCATTATTGCTTCACGACAGAAATAGGCGGGGTGGTGGTACCTATCCGTGCGGACTCACAAGAGGTCAGCCTGTCCACTGTCCACTGCTGAACATAGACATTTCCAACTGATCTTCAGTACGGCCGGTCCGTTGCCATCTGCATCCAACGTGACACAGCGACTCTCACTAAGTCTTAGGTCCATCTGGTAGGTGGTCGTCCCACACTGCGCTTGCCAGTACGTGGTCTCCAATACCCCTAACTATTGAAATGATTTATATGCCATTTACATAGCATGGATGATACCAAAATCCTTCTCCGAATATCCCACCCCAACAATGACAAATGAATCATACAAATAGCGTGCAAAAACATGTAACAAGAAAAAGCAAACATTCATTGATACAACAATGTTGATAACAGTCAGAGTCTGGAAAAACTTCTCATTCTTGGTCAAGTTACTGGTGGTAGGACCTCTTGTCAGTCCGCGCGGGTAGGTACCACCACCCTGCCTATTTCTGCCGTGAAGCAGTAATGCGTTTCAGTTTGAAGGGTGGGGCAGCCGTTGTAACTATACTGAGACCTTAGAACTTATATCTCAAGGTGGGTGGCGCATTTAAGTCGTAGATGTCTATGGACTCCAGTAACCACTTAACACCAGGTGGGCTGTGAGTTCGTCCACCCATCTAGATAATAGAAAATAAAAAAATTAAAGAAAGTGGAGGGGAAACGAGACAAAGGTAGGGCACCATCACGATGTTCGGACACTATAAGGAGGACAGTTGGGGGCAGCATCCAAGAGGCGATCCACCTCGCAACAGACCGATCTTCATAGAAATACATAGTGTGGTCGCGATCCTCAGTAACGAGGGTACGACTAAGAAGAAGAAGAATGTTGATAACAGCAGCTTACCGTCATGAAACGCGAATGCACCATCAACAAACTCCTCCTCCTCTGCGTTCTGTGACAATGCTCTTCGCACCATTATCGTCAAATTAGCACCTTTCGAAGTCACAGCTTGACGTATTAAGAACCTTCCAGACGGATCCCTGGCTTCTCGAGCGGCGGGCCCGCACACCTTGAGCAGAGCACGATCTCCTTTCTCAGACCTGTCTCTTTCTCTCGAACTAAATTCGTGGAGACCTTCTAAAATTTCTATATGAGACCTACAGCCTTGTAACCTGAATTGAGAAAATAAAATTTGAAAAGTGCGATGGAAATGAATTAAATATAATTAAACGAAATAACTATTTTCGTTACACAAATCTCAAATTTAAAAGTTAATAAGAATCTCTAGAGTCTCTGTTGGAAATAAATAAAATTGTAATTTTTGTTTTTTTATTGCTTAGACGTGTGGACGAGCTCACAGCCCACCCGGTGTTAAGTGGTTACTGAAGCCCATAGACATCTATAACGTAAATGCGCCACACACCTTGAGATATAAGTTCTAAGGTCTCAGTATAGTTACAACGGCTAATTAAATAATACGTAACTTTTTTGTATAAGCACAAGTCTTTATTGAGATATGAAGTCCCGCTTCGCTCTCTTTATTTATGTCCATATGTATTTATTTATACATTAAGATATTCTTAATATTTAACACTCTCTTTAATACTAGCTTTACTGTACTGTAGCTTTGCAACACTTTAATATTATTATTACCCATACCCATTAAACAAATATGATTTTACGCCTACCTTAAGTTATAATTAAACAACGAGACTTGTACAACATCGGTGGCAACTCCGATGAGATGTACTGTACACTGCGTACGCCAGGTTGTGGCTCGCGTGTCGAAATGACCCGAGCGAAGGCCGCCCGGGCCGTACCCTCGGACAATAGCGCCGCAACCTATACGACCTCCGCTGTTTGCGAACACTTCATTCGAACCCAATGCGTCCAAAGCTGCATCACCTAAGAAATTTAATAAAACCAACATGCAATGCAAAAATTGTTATGCGAAACAAATTTATAATAGGCCAATTAAAAAAACATTTTTAAACTGGTTAACAGTAACATTTTTACTAGTGGTAGGACCTCTTGTGAGTCCGCACGGGTAGGTACCACTACCCTGCCCATTTCTGCGGTGAAACAGTAATGAGTTTCGGTTTAAAGAATGGGTATTTTGATTTGATTTGGTTAGATATGGGCTCCGGTAAACACTTAACACCACGTGGGCTGTGAGCTCGTCCACCCAACTAAACAATAAAAAAAACCTAAACAAACGATTGCAACAGTCAGCAATCTTAAGTTATTAAGCGAGGAAGGCTTAAAAGCTTTCGATATTGATTTTACCACATATACTTAATCAAGTATCACCAATTTAAATATTACAATCGTAAAATACAGTCGGTTGGGAGAATTACCATTATCTAACAGATGTGTAAGGGCGGCTAGTGGGGGTGAAGCTGGTAACACAGTAGGCGGCGCACCGCTGCTGTCCAGTCGCTCAATAAACTCTAATTTAGCTATGAACCCGTTATAATCGTAAGGAGGCACCAAAGGACCAGACCTGCACAATAAACATATTATTTTCATTTTAATACACTTACTTTTAGATCAGCAATCATGTTGACAAGACAACACACTCAAATTTTAAGTTCTTGTACCTTGGAAAGTTTTTAGCTGTTGAGATGTTTAGTACATGTAGCACTCACTTCAAAACTACGTAATAAAGAGACAGTCAGTCGTAACACAGTAAAGTTCTGTATCTTTGCCAACTTACTTGAACTCTAATAGTAAATTGGGTCCGGGATGTTCCAATGTCGCCATTCTTTCTGAACAAAGCGAGGCAAGTAGCGGTGCTGACGGCGAGCTCCCAGCCCTTAACGTCAGATAATCCCATGTACAGTGACTGTAAAGGAGACATCGTTTTCAACAAAAATGTTTTCTAAGCTAATACGAGTCTGAACCCGCCCATTTCTGTCCCGCCTGGACCCATTTCGGAAAAGAAACATTGTAAATTTAGAAATAAACCTACACAAGTCAGAAAATTATTTAAGTCTCGGCCTAAGATTTCAAAATAAAGGATTGTTAAGAATTTTTTTGTTCCCGCTATATTTACTGCTTAAAAGGTAAATCTTGGAACATGTGAAAATTGTAATTAAGAGTGTAAATATAATTTTCATTGCCTCGGAAATGTGCACCTTTCTTTTAATATTTTTTAATCATTTGTTTTTTTTTGTTGTAACGGCGTTTTTACAACCGCGTGCGTTTTTACAGTAAAAATTTAATGTTGTAAAAAAATATTACAGTAATCCTTTATATTACGACGTAACTCTGGCCTTTATTTAGAATAGGTATCAACTTTGTGTTTACCGAAATACATTCCAATTACCTTATATTTTTTTCTATGCCAGTTGTTATCAATAGATCCTCTATTATAACGTCTGATGCGTGTCATTTGCATGAGCTATTTCAGTGATATCTGATAGAGAGGTAAAGGTAACTTGAATTTTTTCATGGTAAATGTAGTAACTAGAAATATAATATTTGAAAAAGAATGTATGCTATTAATTTAATATAAATTGCTGGAAAAAGATTGATTTGAAACTTCATACAGTCGTTGTGGGCATTTGAGAAGTTTTTCCAAATGGCCATCAACATAGGGGCGTACGAGTAGCTTTGAAAATTGATGTTTGTCTTACATTTTCCGAGTTTACTACTTAATGATCGATTTCATTTTAAAAGTTCGGTACAATAATTAGATAGGCACTAAGAGTTATGTTTTTTCAGTTAGTTTAATAAAATGTCTATTTAACATTTTTATTTTACTAAATATTTAATGTACTAAAATTTTACAAAGACAGCCGCGATTTAATACTTGAACAATTACTATAGTGTTTAAAATATTAATTCATAGCCATTTATCTTAACTAGGTTCTAAAATCTAACAGAATACTTCAAAAGTAAGTAACTTTTCATACCATAATAATATATGTACGTACACCTGACTACAAATATCAGCACACGTATATAATAATATGATATACTCGTATAAACTTGATTTTTGTTTAACATTTTATTAAATCGATAATTATGTAACAAATAAATATAAATTTGCATCAGTATTTTAAAACATTCGTTTTTAAGCCATTGCATAACTTTTATCGTGGCTTAGAGCGTGGCGACCGAATCAAGAAATTCCGTAACGAAAATAAAACCTAACACCCCCACTCAGCCTACCATGTAGCTGGCGTTCAACACATTCACACATTTTGCTTGTGTAGTGTTTATGAATAAGCGCGCGGCGTGACGTCTCACTGCATGCGCATCATGAAAAGTCTGCCCACCTCTCTCTCTCGAGCAGTCTAGCTTATGAGTGTGAAGGGGACACTTAATTGTTAGCTTTTGTTAATGTTGATAAATATAGCGTTGTCTTATTGTATTAATGTTTTAATATTAAATTATTATTATCTAATTCATCAACATATGAATTTATATGTTGATAAAAAATGCTATGCAATTGCTTTACCGCGGCAGTCCCCGAGTGCCAAACGTGATTTTTTCCCCCTTTTTGCCTATTACATGTCCAATGACAATCGCTCTCCAATCGTGCGCCGGAGCTGATCCACATTTTTTTTTCTTAGTCAAAGTGAAGCATGCTTAGTTTTTACTAGATAATAACATTTTACTGTTTTTAATGTAATGTTTTGAGAATACCATTAGGTATATGCATGTATGATATATTCATTGTTCTAACGGAGTTTTTCTGAGTACACCAAGCATATACCAAGCAATGGGTATAAATAATTCTTCAAAACTACACCGCAATGGGATTTTAGACAATTTTATGACTGTAATGTTACGCTTCGGCCAAGTGTGAACAACTTAAGTACTAGATGATATAAATTATTGCTTTAGGATAGCATTTTTATTTCTCCTCGCGCCATTTCTCCTAGCATTATCGGGCAACTGGTAAGTACGATTACAAAAACAAAGTTGAAATTTTAAACCGGAGAATGAAAATGCGTCGCGAACTATGAATAACAGTTCAATAACGTTCAAGCAGAAGCCTCTTAAAATACGTTTTTAATAAAGAAGCCCTCTATAATCTAATATCGGAAATATTACAATGTCGAGAATGTCTCATCTGCTGTGCTTTAAAGTTTGCATGAATAAAATACAGTACCGTACATTAAAACTGCACGAACTGGAGTTTTATTTTCTCATTTAGATCGCCTGAGAATAATTAAATGTGTTGTTTTACAGTTATAATGAATTAATATATGAGAAGGGACGCTCTCGAGTTTCAGTTCTGAGTGGTTAGTAGGTAAAAATATGTTGCATATATTACTATTAAAAATATATAAAATAAATATAATATAATATTTACAAAAATGATATCTAATTATGTTGATATTCAACAATCACTTAACAATAAAAATTAAATCTATGAAAAACTCAACACAGTACCTATCTGATGAGCATAAGAGCATTACACGGTACATAAAAAAGAAAGTTTATATTATGAATTTTCTGTAATTGAATAAATTTATTCCTCAATCTTTGAATTATTGTCTCAGAAGCAACTTTCTGAATGAATCGGCAGAAAATTCTCACACAAAACTGTGTTATAATGTAATTTTTGGTGAATCAGCACGAAAACGATAATGCTTCCTTATTATTTTGTCTCCCGTCACACTCAAGCATTTTTAAGATGGATGTATTCCAAAAACACAGCACTACGAGCGGTGATAATTTACAACATGAACGTGCAAGTTCGTAAAGTCGGTGATCTCGTAAAGTTTGAACCGAACACGACAGAGCGGGCCCACGCGCGTGGAAGAGAGATACGGATGTCGGCCCTTTATTTACTGAAGCGATTGTTCTCTCCGGCCTTTCAAAACTCGAACGAGAGAATTTCATACGGGTGCCTGATAAAAATACTTCCGAAAGAACGGGAACGTAATGCGACGACGATACGATGTGACCGGTTTATTATTTCATGGTTATGAAGTTCAGTTCGAGATAGTTCCTCCCAACGAATCGTGATCGATCTTACTTATTTAGTACCCAAAGTACTGTGTTTCGAAATGTTAACAGTTCACATTCAAATTATAAAGATGTATAATCTCTATTCGACTTTTTTAGGAATCGAGTATTGTATAACATAGAAATAGATTTGACTGCAAATATCTATTGTACAACTAATCAAAGGGGAATGCCCATTTCAGGCCCAAAGCGGACAATAGATTAGAGAAAAAATACTTAGTGCATTAATTTTGTCATAAATAAATATGCATTTACTTTCTTTCAAATAAGCGCCATTACAGTTTACAATAAGTAGTTTAAAAAAAGTAACTCTGTTGAAAAAAACAAGATTTTTATTTTTGCGGGAAAAATATTGCCAGCATCAAAACCTTTTACGTATTAAGTAAACTTTTTAAGTATATAAAAAAACATATAAATAAATCATTTTAAGTATTATCATTAATCAATAGATTTTAATCGATTATAAGCACATAAAATAACATCAAAGACATACCCATTGGACTTTAACTTGTTACTATACTTGAGACCTTAGAACTTATATCTCAAGGTGGGTGGCGCATTTACGTTGTAGATGTTTGTGGGCTCCAGTAACCACTTAATACCAGGGTGGCTGTGAGATCTTCCACCCATTTAAGCAATAAAAAAAAACAACTTGTATTGTTATTTAAATATGTAACTGAATATGTAAAAAAATAATGTGTACTCGTAAAAAAAAGATTAAGAAATAAATCAATTATCGGTTATTTAAAAAAATGATCGATATATGAATTTCATGTAATTATTTTTCTTTATACTGACAACACTGATTTTAATCTGACTGACTGACACTTCGCTTGCTGCTAGTGCTTGCGATCAAACTAAATGTCTTTTGATTTTTCTTCGATTTATTTTGCTTTTATCAATAACGTTTCACACTACGACTAAAAAACATTGTGTGAATTGTGGTTTTAACCTGACCGAGTTTTAAAACCGTGTATATGCTCTCCTGTGCTATTTTTAGATGATTTACTAATTGTGTATGAAGATGAAGAAAATATAGATATTTAAAGAAGTATGTGTGTTTTTTCTACCTTAATAACTACAATTGGATAAAAATACATTAGCAACATCTTAAACATTAAAAAAAAAGTTCTTGAAGTATTTATATAGAAAATTAACCTCAAAACGAGTTTTTATTTTTATTATATTTTTATAATAGTGGCGTCAATTTCAATATATTTTTTAGATATCTAATACATTTAAGAATTTGAATCAGTCCATTTTTATAGTAATATTTGATGTCCACCTTGGGCCTTTTTTTTTTTACCTTGGGCCTAGCACACTATGGAGAGTGGGCATTCCCCTTTGAGGTTACTTTTGTTTCGTCGCCAGGCTAACTAGATGCATTTGATATGCGTAAGGAAATCCTCAGTTAAGCCTTGTTCATGAATATGTTTAATATGTGCTTCCATTTCATGAACATATGCTTATTGCATAATTAGTATTTGAGAGGTATTAGAGAGGTATAGTATTAGACAGAGGCTAAGAAATTTAAATCTGCATTTAAAGGTTAGGGCAGCATTTTTGGTACAAATCCGTTGAAGATGAATAACATTTACTAGTGGACACGGCGAACTTTGTTCCGCCACACGGTTTGTTTCGAACACATCAACCGGTCGACTTCAAAATTCTACTATAATTAACCATAGAATATATTACGTTTAGCTGTCAGTTGCGTTTTGCTATTCCATATCAGTTTCGTTTTGTTATACCACGTTTTATATCACGTCCCATGGGAACGTGATAAAAATCCTTCGTACGTATCCTATGTATCATATGTCCTTCTCCTGGTTCTAAGCTACCTCCTCACCAATTTTCAGCCAAATCAGTTCAGCCGTTCCTGGGTTATAAATAGTGTAACTAACACGACTTTCTTTTATATATATAGATAATATAATATTAATAAGTACAGTCTGAAAATAAAATGTTACTATTTGTGATACAAACATACATAGTTCGTTTATTTAAATTAAATCGTTGAATACTAAAACTTTTTCAAAGTAAACTTAAGGTAACATTTAAAATGTATAACAATAAACTTACTTTCTAGGTAGTAATATGGAAGTGAAGATGATTTTGACCCTGGTGTGCACGGAGTTGGTTGCGAAGAGATAACGACATTTGCGATGTGGTGGATACAAGCCTGGGTAACCGGGGCTCGCGAGGATGCAGGCGTTCGGACCACGACACGAAACATCCTGGTATAACCAGTCGCAGTCTGTGGAAAGTCCTAATGCTTAGGAAGACGACAATTATGATAATAATATACATTCGAACATTTTATCGGTTTCAAACTCCTTATCCAAGTTATTTATAAATATTTCAGATAAAAATTATCATGCTATTTTCTAGTTTATAAGTCTAAGTATAGAGGGTAGAAGTAGTAGCACCATGTCGCATAGAGGACAAGTTGAAAAAGCGTCTAACTGTTAACAGCAAGTTATTGTTGGAAGTCTCACCGAAATAGCGCCAGCGTGGGAAATGGAAATGATGTGTATATAGCTATTTTAAACAAAGTGAGGTGTGCTAGGTTGATAAATTTAATATTTTTCGTAGTTAAAAAATATACGGTACTTAAAATCTCAATTAATTATTTTCATTACTATCGAAACAGGAAATGTGTCTTTCCTTCTTAAATTAGGGTCCAACTCTAGTCATTTATGGCGCTGTTTTCAAAATCTTTCCACTTGCCATTATGGCGCCACCTTAATTGCTTCCTTTTCAGCGGACGCTTTTTAATACACTAAGATGGTGCTCCTTGCTTCTACCCAATATATTTGATAGGTAAAAACCAATCCACATTCTGGAGAATTAATCGTTTTTCATTCATGGTAAAAAAAAATGTCTCACATGGAAACATCGAAGATAAACTTGTCTAATGTGTAAGTCGTTGAAGGCAGGGGACGAAACGTTTAGGTAATAATTATAAGCTAACTTGTGACGAGGGTCGCACTGTCCGCCGCACTTGTGTTACTGTACTTCTAAAGAGATCCTGTCGGGCTTTTCGAGACAGTTGTCGACCGAAATAAGGTTAGGTATACTTGTTTATTTGTAGTCCGATAAATAGTCAACTCGAGAATTGAAATGCGGACAAAAAATAAAGTTGGTGTCCCTCCGGTTGCTCCAGTTTTAAATTGAGATTTAGATTTTAACTAATATTCCTTTTGATATTTATCCGGTAATGATTCGTGTGTAATTTGTACGCCTCTAATATAAATGTACTTCTTGTGATCCAGCCCGGCATCCCTGAGACTGAGAAGAGAATCCTAGCTTGAGACCGTTAATTTTAGAACAATTTGTAGCTAATTGATTTTTTTTAAATATTATATCGTATGACATATATCTAAAGGCAATTTTAGTTTACACTGCAGCTTAAAACAATCTCCCAGAAAATCGATACAAACATTTCCATAGATATTTCATACTAAGTTTTAAACAAATTTTCAAGTAAGACTAACAGCGTGAACTAATTGTAGGCAAACTGAAAACCCTTTATAGGTATTCTTGCAAATTGTTACAAAATTACGGTAAAACTAATCGGAACTAGACTGTTGCTCCTTGTAATTCCAACTATTTCGATCATAGTTTTAGCAGTGCGACATACCTGTGTGCGGTATCCGGGAGCCTCCACTGGGGTGAAAACCCACCCCTTGAGTATTGCTCAGCGAGGTGAAGCTGAAGAATGCCAGGAATTGAGACCTCACAGTTTTTTCTATTATTCTACAGAGAAACATATTTCCTTGTCAATAATGGTCATTTATATAATAGTTTAGCAGCAGCTAAGCTTGTTGTGTTACATTCACAAAAGATCAACAAGATAAATCGTTAAATAAGTGTCTTTAGAGTACAATTTTTCAGTCAATGTACAATATAACTGTTTCAAAGGCTTAAAGCCTTTAAATCTAATACATCTCAAGAGAAGTCTACACCGGGAGTAAATTTGAGCATTAGCAGCACTTGTCGCTGTAGTATCCTGGCCACAACTCCGAACTGAGCATTACCGGTTCCGCTGTGACGATCTTTTGTTGCGATTCCGAGTGCTCGTATATACTAACAAGCAGAATTCAAGTTCTCGAAATGAAATTCAAATGGAGATAAACGCTGAAAAGTCTGTATTTTCGTCCGTAGCGCTTACCGAAAATTACGTGAATTTGCGTGCAGGTCTTCATTACGTACATTTTAATTTTAAAGAAAATAATATATTATTACTCAATTTCTATTCGATTCATAGCAACTATGTAGCAACTTTATCGAATTACTTTTCGTGTAATTGCAGCATTCATTAATATAGACATTACAAAAAAGTCGCAAAGTAGAATTTTAAAAATCAAACAAACATTTCATATCTTTTTTTAGTTTCTTTCTTTTTCTTATCAGCCCCCAGGTGTCCACTGCTGGACATAGGCCTCCCCCCTCGTCGGTCCATCTTGTGGGAGGCCTACCCACGCTACGTCTTCCGGTACGCGGTCGCCACTCAAGAACTTTCTGGCCCCTACGGCCATCCGTTCTACGAGCAATGTGTCCTGCCCACTGCCATTTCAACGTCCCTTAGTTTAGAAAACTAAAATTCTAAACTAAGGGAGTTCGGTAATTTTTTTACTAACTTGCCCGGTCATCGTTCTCGTCGAAGCCGTCGCTTGCGACGAAGGGCTCGACGAGTAAATTAACCCTCAGACACAGGCCCACTGAGTTTCTCGCCGGATCTTCTCAGTGGGTCGCGTTTCCGATCCGGTGGTAGATTCTGCGAAGCACGGCTCTTGCTAGGGTTCGTGTTAGCAACGTCGTCAGGTTTGAGCCCCGTGAGCTTACCTACTAGTTAAGGTTACGCTGAAATAGCCTCTCAAGGCTCTCGGTTAGATAGGAAAAAAAAACTCACTTGTGCAATTCTGATACCTGAACTCAAGCAGAGCTGCGCCATGGTCTGCGAAGAGTACAACAGGCGGAGTGTAACGCTCGTTCGCCCCACAAAGCCGAGTTTCAGCCACACTATCAGTCCGAACTGCACTTGCACTACTCAATTGGATCCATCCGCCTACACAACTGCGCAAATAAAAATAATAATCTTATTAAATGTATCTATTAGTTTTATTAAAGTAACTGTACTGAGACTTTAAAACTCATATCTCGGGTAGGTGGCGTCATTTACGTTAAAGATGTCTATGGGCTCCGGTAACCTCTTAACACCAGGTGGGCCGGGAGCTCGTCCACCGATCTATGCAATAAAAAAATGAAATAATTAAATTCATATGTATTAAACTTAATAATATGCTTCATGTTCTAATTTTTTTTTTATTGCTTAGATAGGGGGATGAGCTCACAGCCCACCTGGTGTTAAGTGGTTACAGGAGCCCATAGACATCTACAACGTAAATGCGCCATCCACCTTGAGATATAAGTTCTAAGGTCTCAAGTATGGTTAAAAACGGCTGCCCCACCTTTCAAATCGAAACGCATTACTGCTTCACGGCAGAAATAGGTAGTGGTACCTACCCGCGCGGACTCACAAGAGGTCCACCACCTGGTACCACCAGTAATTACGCAAATTGAATAATACGGTTTCTTTCAAATTATTGTAGTCTATACTAATATTATAAAGAGGAAAGATTTGTTTGTTTGTTTGTTTCGAATAGGCTCCGAAACTACTGGACCGATTTGAAAAATTCTTTTTCCATTAGAAGCCGACATTGTCCCTGATGAACATAGGCTACTTTTTTTTAATTTTTTTTAATTTTTATTTTTTGGTTTCATGTGTGTTTTAATGTTTCCGAAGCGAAGCGAGGGCGGGTCGCTAGTAATTAATAAATTGATTGATGGAATTCTCATTAGACACTTAGATAAAATGCTATATAATTTAAATTTAATTCCGTGGTAACCTCATCAAAGTTCATTCGTATTCAGTTTGAAATATGGCAGACTGAATGAGAGATATTTCTATATTTACAAAAAAGTATGTCTTCATACTCGGCTGGAATAAAGTTTTGGATCTTGATAGACATAAGTATTTAAAAAATGCTTGGAGAGCTTGTCTTCTCCACAGTGCGTATGCGAATGCATTTCCTTCAGTTTCTATTTCTACACCGGTAAGAGTAACGCTATCTATCGCCAAATAGCCGAACGAATGTCGAAGGTACTAGTAATATCGAGAATTACAACGCCATCTATTCTCAAATAGCAGAAACACACATCGAAGCTACTCGATTTGCCCAGAATGTACTCAATAAATCTAGGGATCGACTATAAAAGTGTTGCAGAAATGGCACGCAGTCAGTTAGTGATCAGAACTACTCGAAGCGAAACAGCGAACGGATCACCTGAAGCTGAAGGCTCGGAGGCTGAAGAAGTGAATTAAGAATTTTAAAGTGTTCTAAGCACTAATATAGTTTTAAGTTATACTTTGGTGGAACACTTATTTATCCCGAACCCCAGCGCGTAGCACTATTAAGTTGAAAATTGATGTGTTCGTTGTTGAAACTTACATGAAAATCGTTAACGTAACACAATCAACTTGCAATAGATTTTGAAGGCGAGATGTATAAGATGTGTAGCGTAACAGCTTTAACTAGTTATGAAGAAAACCTCTAAAGATACGCAGAGGTGTATGAAAACAAAAACAGAACAACAATTCATTTAAATCTTCCGAAATTTGTTGTCTGTGTTGATGTCCCACAATGCGAATTCTGGTTGTAGCTTATTATGGTCGCAACCAAGTAAATTAAACGAATAACGAATGCAAACAGTGGTTACGGCTAATGCCGTACCAAAGCCTGTAGTTCCTGTCACGGACCACAAAGTGATTACAGTCTAAACATTGTTACACCAAACTGTTCCGAGTATTGTGTATGTAATGTATGCTAGGTCACGTCATCTAAACGCAAACTTTTTGTTGGTTCACAAAGTTTGTTTGAGTCACGGGAAATGTTATTATCATGAATAATGTTACCGGTAGCTTCAATTTATCTGTAAATGTGATTATTTTACAAATGCATATCAGGAATATCCTGGAAAAGGAGACATTGGAAAAGAGAGGCAAGCTTTTCGTCTCTGCAGTTTTGCTCCTGACGAACTGCGATCAATCGGAGACTAGAAACGGCTTAATACCGGACGAGTTCAATACTTGACGCTGCACCATACTGTTGGAAAATTTTTGTTGTCTTTCCCACCAGCGCCATTGTCGAGCCTTCATACATATGGTATGAGTGTTTGATTCAATAAATAACTGGACTCTTTATCTTAAATTTGACAGATGCCAACAATTACTCCCTTTTCACAGCGCACGGCCCATCTGATGTTGATGGTTACCATTGCTAATGGACCATTTCCAATCCGCTGCCTACCATTGAGTAAACCTCGTTTGAAGAAAGATATGTATGTCATAGAGCTCAGAAAACATCGAGGAGAGAAGCTCTCCGGAAACGCACTGGACTTGACGCAATGATTCTTAGTAGCATGGATGAACTCTGCTCCAGTAATGGGCTGCGCGATGATAAAAAGGAGATCATGGGATCACTTCAAACAATGCTCAAAACATTCCCCATGGAACATACGGTCAAAAATATAGAGAGAACCAAAGGCTCTCCATCTATGGAGGTTCCAAGCGATCCGTAAAAAACGGGATTAACGACCACTCCAAATGGTCTTCTTTTGTATGGAATCAAATAGAAGTAGCCAGTATTTGGGAGTCCCATAGGTGGGAGCAATACCCCAAGCGACACCGAACTGGTGTATTCCGAAGCAAAAGCTTTTGTCCAGATGTGAAGTGTCGTTTTCCCCTATTGAGGACTTCCAGCCTTGTTGACGCCAAATGACTCGGGGTAGGTTGCACAGATACTCAATAATAAGGACAGGAAAGACGAAATGGTCCTTCTCTTTTCGCCCTTCTTTCTTCATTGAAAATATGGGACATGATGCTGAACGACTTTTTAGGGGTTAAGCATGGCTTTTTAAGCACTAAAGACCACAGAAGTAAAAGTGAATTATTTTAGTATTGAATTTAGTAATACACAATGATTCGATCGATAGTTAAAATATACCGCAAAAATGTTATAACAAAAGTGAAAATTTTGACAGAATGAACAATGAGCGTATCATTTGGAACACATGCTCGGCGGTATTACAAAGACGACTCGTTTCCCATATTAGATTTGACGGGACATTGATCATAGCTGACTGCGTATGACAACGTCGGACCCGTCACATCCAATAATTTTCAACCTTCCTTTCATGTCGATTTCGCTGTATTACCTTTATTCGTGTAACAGATGTATGCTCTACATGGTAACGGTTTGAGTGAAATTAAAATAATATTAATTACGATGCATATCTATTCAGTATATTTAGTGCTTATTACTGAAAATATTATTACCGAAAAGTAAAATACGATTTCAGACAGGCCATATTAATCAAAAGTAGCTGGTATACGACCCCAGCCTCCAGGACTTACTATTATCAGATTTTTCCAGACTATTGTCTATAGTAGTATCTAAACTATCATTCTCTCAAAAAATATTTTTAATTGTCTCGGGTATTTGAAGTCACGCATGTTTCAAGCGTATATGGATAGATGATCACATGACTGCCCTGCCGATTTGTTTTTGTTTATATCCTTTCTTGGCAGACGAGCCTTTGGCTGATTATAGGTATTCACCGTCAGCAATGCCAAAGCCACTTCTGCTGCCTACTGAAAACGGGAAGCTATTATTCGCGCACCCTTAAAAGTTATCCACTTATCATGTAGGCCGTAAGCTCACTGGCTCGTTTGAGATTATAATAAAACTTGCGGCCCACTCCGGCTCCGCTCGGGTCTTTAACAAAAATTTCAACGATATTTGACGTTGTTTTATTTTTTTTAATAAAAGAAGCTTTTTATTTTTTTAAATAAAAGAAGCTTATTGCGGCATAACTACAATATGGACATTTGCTGTCGCGACATTTTGTAAATAATAATGTGTTATAATAATCATCAATAGTTTTCGCAGGGTACGCGATGTAAAGAATATTTTAGGTAATTTTTTTACACCTTTGGTTACATTATTGGAGTTTTAGTAAGGATCCTTAATTTTATTCAAAAAAGATTATAGCCTATTTTACTAATATATAAGAATTTTTCAAATCGGTTCAGTAGTTTCGGAGACTATTCATTACAAACAAGCAAAAAATCTTTCCTCTTTATAATATTAGTTTAGATTAGTATAGATATATATGTATGTTTATTCGAATGGAATGATTTCATTGTCGCATGTATGAAAAATCTGCATCTTTTCTTACCTGGTACCATTAAATTTTCCAACAGAAACCAGTCGATAGAGCTGTAGCTCTACCCGCTGTCCAGCGTCGGGCTGTAGGAAGTAAGAGCAGGAACCTGGTCCTTCCATGGATGGCGATTTAATTTGTCCAAAGCTCTTCCCCGACTTTGCCTTCAGGATCCGAGAATCTATCGTTATGTTGCACACTACCAAAAAATTAATTATTTTAGAATTCGACTAAAGAAAACATATTTAAAACATTGCAACCTTTACACGATTTTAGGCAACAAAAGCTTGCAGGAATTCCTTCAAAATAAATAATTGTTGAGATAGTTGATATTGATTAATATATTCTGAGTCTGTAAGTTTAACTCATCATAAGAGTTAACAGAATCCTATAAAGCATAATATTGTTAAAACGTGCATTATTTTAAATGAACTTATTTATATTAAATATACTTATATAATAATGATATCAAATACTCCAGACAATGAAATTTTCTGTAATATAAATACAAAAACAACGCTTACTTATTATCTATATTTAAATGATATTTTAAACAATATTATTATAATTTTATTTGGATTGAATTATTTCACTTCATTGAATGACAAGTGAGTGAACTTCTCTAAGAAAAATATTTATAAAATTAAAGAGTTTTTTCTTTACACATATTTATTTTAGGCTAGCTGACCCGGTAGACTTCGTAGAGCCTCAATCGATAAATAAAAGATCTCAACTTTTGTATAAAATAAACTTAAAACAAACAAAACGAATCCGTCCAACGGGGGACACATCAAACGGAAAACAACATTATTATTTTTATTTAATTCCGAGCATTTTCATATTTATCTACCTTTTAAACCTTCTCTGTACTTCCATAAATATAATAATTCAAGACCAAAATTAGTCAAATCGGTCCAGCTGTTCTCGAGTTTTAGTGAGACTTACGAACAGCAATTCATTTTTATATACTTATATATAGATAGATAGAAAATTTTGTATTTTTTTAAATTTTATTGCTTAGATGGTTGGACGAGCTCACAGCCCCCCTGGTGTTAAGTGGTTACTGGAGCCCATAGACATCTACAACGTAAATGCGCCACCCACCTTGAGATATAAGTTCTAAGGTCTCAAGTATAGTTACAACGACTGTCCCACCCTTCAAACCGAAACGCATTACTGCTTCACGGCAGAAATAGATAGGGTGGTGGTACCTACCCGCGCGGACTCTCAAGAGGTCCCACCACCAGTAATTACGTAATTATTACCAATAATTATCTTACTATTAGCACAGTATTGTTCGAGTCCGCACTGCGAGCAGCGGGCGGGCGCGATGTCGCCGCACGGACACGCGCCGTCACGCACGCAACACGCGCACTCTTCGCCGCCCTCGCCTGGGCACGCGCATCCGCTTGACGACTGCGTCCAGAGATCCACTTGACCTACGAGCAAAGGACATTTTGCATCCACAACTATGACATTCGAAATGCTTTCTTTATTGCCTTTGTAGGCAGACAAAGGCAGGCCAAGGGCAGAGCCAAGCCGCTGTCTACCGTTAAGTAGTGCACACTGGATCAACGCAGTGGTTCTAGATAGTATGGATGCTCTGCTCCACATCAAGTTTTCGAAACGTCAGAAATAATATGTAGACACAAAACACGCGAGATTATACAGTAAAAAGTTTTAATTTTTGCAATTCGTTAATATTCTTTTTTTTATATTTAAATAATTGGGCTCCAACGCCTTTGGCATTGATTTTGCCAATGTCAAAGTATTTACAAAAATGACAGGTCGTTAATATTCTTGTTTCTCCACTACTTCTCCCTGTAGATCTTCGGCCTTATCGCGTAGCAAAAAAGAGACAGTTTACACATAAACTAAAGGAACACATGTAGACGCTTCACGTTTTCTCTCTACACACTTGAAATAAGAGTCTGTTATCATCAATTTAATTGTGTACGAAGCGCAACCTTTTCCCGTTGTTGAAAACAAACATCCGAAACGGTAGTCCACTGAAACTGTTTTGAAGTTTAAGCTGATCGGGCTCGCAATTCGCTCTGTCCGTTTGTATGGGTAGTGGACTGGTTAGCTTACAGCGGTATACTTTATAAATCGTCATTTTCACTCAATAATTTTCTTGATTGTTAACCTATTAAGTGATACCAAAATAGCTATTTCTGCTATAAAGCTTAGATTCTAGTTTAACGATAATCCATTATTACGATAAATTAAATACATCAAACTTAATATCCAAGATCGGTGGCCACCATTAACGCTGTAAAATCCATAAAAATTACAAGAAGTCACTATTATAAAACTCTCATTACAATAAAATGCGCATAAACGCAAAACCTCTTATAATTTTGCACGGTATGTTAATCTGTTTATTTTTGCCGCGAGTTATTACTTTCCAATTTGAAATACAATTGATATTTCGACCTAATAGTCTCAAGGAGTACAATGGTATGTCTATGGACTCCGGTAATCACTAAAGTGAGCCATAATCTATATATACAATATTTATAAATAAATAAAAGAATCGTAACCAGTTTTAGGATCGAATCGATTGGCGATCTTGATGCCTCCGATCTTTTAGATCCGCGTTCGACAAATGTCGCAACGGAAATCCGAAGGAGATATATTTCGCGAGTCATGCATCGCCTGTATCACCGTCTGATCGTCTCGTTGCTCTAGGTTTATTGACTACTGCGGTGGATCCGATTTCGAATCCCAGCAGAGTCAGTATATTAATTAAATATTTTCCAGGTCCCGATTATTTGTTGGTTTACGATTTCGATTAATCGTAATCAAGGATTATTGATATGTAATGATTAATTGGAATCGTCGGCTATCGAGATTATCTAGAAAATATTTATGACAAAAAAGCATATTGAGTTCTGAAAAATTAAAAATGCTATTAAAAAATCAAATTAAAACCTACAGGTTAAAAAAATTTAAAAAATTTAACTTATTAAGTTCTAAGCAATTGTTGCCCGCTTTATTTTATCGTAATAAATATTATGTTCTTATCGATAATAGCACTTTTTATTATTAAACAGACATAATCGAAATCGTAGCTGTCGATTATCAAACGATATAATCGTAATAGTAAATTATAATAATTTTATCACTAGTCTTTTCACATAATGTTTGAGTGCCGAGAAAAAAATTAATTCATTGATGTTTAATGTTAATATCATCGTTTAATTAAACACAATTTTCCAAAATGGATAAATAATAACATAACAAAAGGAGGTATGTATGTTCTCAGAGAGCTAGCTACATTTAATTAATTCGTTCGAAAGGATTAGCATGCTACTCTGCCTATTACTCGTCGAACTATCGATTAGAATTTGAAATGTAAAATAGTTTGAGTACACCAAAAAACGTTGTAATACTCCTTGGTATAGATAGATGCTTATTTCTATATGAAATATGTTCTGGTAATACCTGATAAAATAATGTACACGTGTTTTTCTTTTATTAGCCTTGTAGGCAGACGATCATACGATCCAACTGATCATGAGTGGTTACCGTCGCTCTTTTTTTCCCTACCTAAGCTGATAGCCTTGAGAGGCTATTCCAGCCTAACCTTAACTAGTAGATGAGCTCAGGGGGCTCATACCGGAGTGATGCTAACACTGACCCTAGCAAGAGCAGTGCTTCGCAGAATCTACCACCGGATCGGAAACGCGACCCATTGAGAAGATAAGGCGAGAAACTCAGTGGGCTACCGTCGCCCGTGGACTTCAGCAATGCCAGGGGCAGAGCCAAGCCGCTGCCTACCGTGTTTATGGAAATATGTCAAACTTACTGCTGCCGTCAAGAAAGATTGGCGTCCAGGCGATTTGCGCGGAAACAGCGACGCTCGCAGCGGCGACTAGCAGCAGCGCCAGCGGGCGGCGCATGGTGCGCGCGGACACTCACCGTGGGGCTCGCGCCGCCGCCCAGCCACGCCGTCTTCGCATTTGCCACTATACCTCACTAACACTCGCACGGAAACACAGAACTACACATCGGGAACAAACAGAACATGTTCACTAACTTTTATCACTGAGAAACTATACTGTCGAAATTTTTGATTCGCAAAATTTTTCTTTTTCCATTGGGTGACTGTGTTGCCTGTAACAAAAAAAAATCATGTGTGGATATTTTGTAATTTTACTGAACGAAACAATGAGAGTAGTTTCTGCAACCACATGATTGGAATTGGGGGATTGTAAGTCGTTAATTTAAAAAAGTATCCTCTAATGACTTTTATTTATGGAAGGAAGTTTCAGGACAAACGGTAATGCAAATCGAAACATCGAAATTTTAGATTTCCTATTTAATTTTATTGCTTAAATGGGTAGACGGGCCAAAACCACGGCTTACCTTGTGTTAAGTAGTTACCGGAGCCCATAGACATCTACAACGTAAATGCGACCATCCACCTCAAGACACGAGCCTCCAAGGTCTCCGTTTTTACACAGTAGAACAGCTGCCCCACCCATCAAACCAAAACGCATTACTGCTTCACGGTAGTAATAGGCAGGGTGGTAGTACCTAGTCGTGCGGACTTACAAGACGTCCTGCCACCAGCAATTAGGCAAATTATTATTTTTCGGGTTTGACTTATATTAGGTACACGATGTTCTTCCTTCACCGTGGAAGTCAATCATGAACATTTAATACGTATTTCATTAGAAAAGAATGGTACCCGCCTGAAGGATTTGGACATCGTTCTATCGTTTGATGCGAATGCACCGGGCATCCTTTAGGTCACGACGACTTCCAAGCTTTACTTTTAGTTTACATTTTCTTCGCCTAAATAACGTAGTTTTTTCATTATATAACTTATTATTCATACATTTATTGCTACACGAGGGCGGCCGAGTTTTGCTACTTACGAAGAGAGTTCGTTAGAAATTGTTTCGTTAGAATACGATTGTTTCGTTAGAAATATGATATACATACTAGCGAAAAATAATTATTCACCTCAGTTTGGCAATTTTTATTGCATCGCAGTTGATTTAAGGACTAACATCACCAGATTTCTTCTCGATTTTAAGGTGGAATTTATGTATAATTAAAGAGTAACACACACAATAGGTAACCGAGATTTTGACCTTTTGTCTTGAAGCGGACGGTGCCGTTTAGTTAAAAGCTTGTAAAATATTTTAAGAAACGGAATGCGAGCCCGTTCACGTACGTAAAAAAATAACTAAAACAACATTACTCACTAAATTCCTCTAAAAGAAAAAAGAAAAGCGGTACAATAAATAAAATTTTATTCAAAATTTAAAATAGTTCAAATCGATCATAGCTAGCAATACATTCAAAACCAATTAACAATAGTAACAACACGAAGACGACCGAGCGGACTGAGCACAAGAATGCAGTGGCTGTGCGTGAATATAGTTGACGTATTGACATTCTGGACTTGAGGCGCAGAGCTGGCACGAAGAGTGAGGAGGTGCGCAAGCATTGTGAGTCGACAGAGGTTTCTTTCTTTCGTAATGATAACAAAGGTTACCCTGTATAAAAGAAAAGAAAAAGCCTTAAGCTTAACGTTAAGATTTTCTTTGTTTTCGATGGGCAAACGAGTTCTTTGTCCATCCGATGCCGTCTCTCACCTTTTTATTTTTTTATTTTTATTGCTTAGATGGGTTGAGCTCACAGCCCACCTGGTGTTAAGTGGTTACTGGATCCCATGGAAATGTGCAACGTAAATGCGCCACCCACCTTGAGATATAAGTTCTAAGGTCTCAAGTATAGTCACCTTGCCATAGAAAAACGAAATCTCAATAACAAAAAAAAGATGGATGTCATTCTTCTTCGACTTTATAAGCAACTTCTTTGCGGCAAATTTAATATAGATATATATGTATGTCAGTGTACACATTACACGCCTTACGACCAATGTTTAAAAAACTCTGTAATAAATACTGCCTACCATGTTTTCGATAAGCGACAGCTGTGTAAGTTGCGTAGTTACTCAAAAACAAATAAAAGTACCTACGAAATTTGCTTAACCGTCAACTTAATATGCATGGAGCGTGCACTGGTATATCCGGCATTCCTGTCAATTCCTGAGCGAAAAAATATTGCGTATCGACTTGAAATTAATATTTATTTATCTCAACTTAAATGTTATCTCAACCACCGTTTTAAGAATTAGCCACAGCTCCAAAAATAACCGGCGATAGGTACGAACTCAAGAGAGCAAAAGTACTATTATGTATGTAACTAAATGTGTTTTCCCTTGCCTCACTTGCGAGAACTAACACTTTCCACATTGAGTGCTGAGCTTCAAATATAATGAAAGTCGTACGTACCGGGAAATGTGATCACGAGTGCTCACGATTGTTAACCTGTCCGGAAGAATCAAATGTGTTATCAAATAATGATACGATTTTTCAATAAGAGTAAGTAAACTATATCTATATTAATTTGAATGTTATTTTTTCAAGACCCCCCAAAGATACGGTCCACATTGCAGTATTTTAGTTCACAACCCATCAACTGAGCGCCATGCCGAACGACCGTATCTTAGCGGGTAGCTATCATAGAACAGAAGATACATATTTGACAGATGCCTAAATCTCACAAACGCTACTTTCAAGATAAGTTTGAATATATACAAGTTCAGGACAAGAGCATTTGGACCGTCGGTCTACTGAGTAATTTCTCACACTCGGTGGAAGATCTTCCCTTTGTCATTACTCCCAAAATACCGGAGTATGAGCAGGATGAAGATATTTGTCATAGTTACATAAGCCGAAAGATGCTAGTCGTGAAGACTGCACTCGAAAAACTAATTTGTAATTGCGGTTTTATTAGTGTATGGTATTAAAGTTTCTGGCATAGTACCATCAAAATACGACATATTTTGCCCATTGTTTTATCAAATGTTCTCTCGAGTTCTACTATTTCGCAATAGTGCCACTGGCATGACGGCTATGACTATTTGGTTAATAAAACACGCGATTTTGCTGATCAGTTCAATTTACACATTTCATAAAATTTGCAAATCGATGATTTAGTTTCATTTGAAATTATTTGTGTAATCAGTTTGCGCGTCCACGATAAATTTGGTATTTCACTGTCGACTGGGGCAGAACTAGTATAATATATAAGACAGTTCGAAGCCAATCTCATAATGCTACAAATACAAAAGGCGATTTCCTTATTTGCATAAGCAGGTAACTTTCGGCAACGAGATCCCATAAATTAATTAACTTTTCGGGTAAAATTTTGTGCCGAGATTATCCATCCAAAAGTTTTCATTTCACATAACAATAACTAGCTTTTTCGGTTAATCCGGCTTATAATATTAACATTGATTTGTACACAAATTATTTATAGACCACCTTTTTTTCTACTTTTTTTAAATAGACATTGTGCATTAAGTAGAGATTCTGTTGAATTTTTTAGAAGCTAAAATGTAAAATTCGGTTTGCTAAAAAATCATTCGGTAATTAAAGTTTTCTGTGAAAAAATAAACGTAAATAATCGTGCGAAGTTTTTTCTAAATTGTGCATGATTTATTTAAATTTTTCATTTTTACGTGACCAATATTGTAATAATATGTACTCTTCAAAAATTAATAATTCTTTTGGCATACTTTTTTATTATCGCTCAGTTGGTTGGACGAGCTCACGGTCTACCTAATATTAAAGGTAAAAGCCGTCAGCAACCTTGAGACACGTGCTTCTAAGGTCTCAGTTTTTACAGCACAACGGCTGTCCCCCTTTCAAACCGAAACGCATTACTGCTTCACGACAGAAATAGGCAGGGTGGTGTTACCTACCCGTGCGGACTAACAAGACGTCCTATCACCATTAATTACGCAATATATACGCAATATATTATATATAATATAATTACGCAATTATAATTTTTCAGGTTTGATTTATATGTATTACTCAATGTTATAGATTCAACGTGAAAGTGAATATTAGTCAAATCCGTATTTCATAAAAAAAATTGGTACCCGCCTACGGGACTAGGACAGCTGCAAAAATGATTCTACATAATTGATTCTACAACACCTTAAAAGTGAAGGAAGAGAAGAGAAGGAAATAGGTAATGCTAATTAATTGTGATTACGTGATCCTAAAGTAGTCATTTTAAGTAAAATGAGAATATAAAACGCGTAGTAGGTATATACCTATACATACGAGCCGATCGCAAACCATAGGATTACAGAGCCCAATCACGGGGATTCGTATCTTGAGCCCCGGTCGCAAATAAATCCCTATCTGAACCCTCGCCACGTTCAACGAATAAACATCGCGGTCCCTGGGCGACACCGATCTATCTCAAAAACATAGCAAACAACAACAACACCAAATCGAGATTTCGTCTAACTTCATTAATATAGACTATAAGACACTTTTCTGGACACCATTTTCAGTCTGTTTGATAGCTATGGTTAGCTCATGTCAGCACCACATAAAAGATTGTACAATGTCGAGCACATCGATTTTGATCATCAATTTTGTTTTTCAAAGTTGAGTCATGACCGGCTTATGTTTAGCTTCTTTAGTTTTCTTCATAAAAATATATAGTATAAAGTACCTACTCAAACCGAAATCGAGGAAATTCATATTTTCTTAAACATACTTCACATATATGTGGGATGGTATGGCGAAATCTAGTGGATATTTACTTTAACAACAAAATCTTTTATTCTTTCAAAAAAATACTACATACACCTTCGTAACATCGTTATGTCAATCTTATATCTGTCAGTTATATTTTCTTCTTTTAAAAATAAAACTCGTGTGCCAGTGTGAATCAACCAAAAAGTATCGATCTTCCCACTCGGCCATTCCTACCTATTCGTCTGCCTCAGACGAATCAATCCATAGTTTGATAAAATTAGCAAGACTAGTCGTATGTATCGGACCTCCTCCATTCCCAATCTTCAACTTTTAGTCGACCTCTCCTATAATTCTGTCTTCTAATTTCTTTATCCATCTTCTTTGGTACAGCGATAAAACTACTTCCATTCTTCTCTTTGTACAGTATTCTATTTTGTGTCAAATGATTCTGGTAAAGTACTTTAACCAACTTCTTGCAGTCTTCTTTCTCTAACTTCTTGTAATCTTCTTTCTCTAACTTCTTGTAATCTTCTTTTCTTAATTTCTTGTAGTCTTGTTTGACCTCGTCCTTCTCAACAACAATAGCACAAAGTGGTATCTTCTCCATTATAATTCCATTTCTTGTAAACTTAACTTCGAATTCACGCAGTATGGAGTTGCCAATGATCAGCTTTACAGGTATTATATCATCTTCCACAATGTAAAATTTGATATCCGTAACAGCATCATCAATCTGTAGCTGAGTAGTAAAAACACCTTTGATAAGTACTTCTTTGTTAGCAATACCCGTAAGACGAGCTTCTGAATTCTTGTCATAATGTTGGATATTATTTTCAATTTTTTCAAATTCTGATTGTGTAATAAGATTGGCGTCACTTCCTGTATCGATCAAAGCCACCATCTCTGTTCCATTCAATAACACTTTCTTGTAAGGGATTTTTTCTTCTTCGTTTTTCTTCTGAATAATTAAAGACTTATTAACTTCATTCTTACATTCGTTTCCCTTGTGACCGAATTAATTACACTTAAAGCATTTAATGCCCTTTGTACAACAGGAGAATTGATGGTCTAAATCACCACAGTTGTAGTATCTTTTAAAGTGCGGTTTTCTTGATGACGATGTGCCTGGCTCAACATTTACTTGCGGAACTGCCTGGTGATATGATAGTGTACTCTTTTTCTTCTGAAAATCGCTATAAACGTCCAGCTTCTTTCGAAAATCACTGTAGATGTCTAGCTTCTTTCGAAAATCTTTCAAATCTGTAGCTCCATATAAAATTGCTTTGTTAGATTCAGGATCATTGATACCATCTATGACGTATTCCATTAAAGCAGCATCATCTACTCTTCCATGCAGTGCTATTTCTTTCATAACTAAAAAATATTCTTGTAACGTTTCATCATTTTTTATCTTTCGTGAAATAAGGTTCTTGTGAATCTTAGCACTATTAAACTTAGGGCCAAATTCTTCAATAAGGGCTTCCTTCAAAGTAGGATAGTCTTTAACTCTACCAATAGATCTTAAAAATAGCTTTGCTGTTCCACCCAAAAGTTTCTTTGCATAGATCAATCTTTCCACTTTAGTCCACTTCATCAAATCAGCAACATCTTCAAATTCATCAAAAAACTCCGAAATCGGGTAAGTATCATCTCCGGTGAAAGGTGTCATGGACTGCTCCAAATCACGAAATGAGATATGCACCTCAACCTCTTCTCTTTCGTCATTATCATTATTCTTCTTAGGAGGCATTTTTTACTTTAGAAATAGATTTTTATAAAATAATAATAATAACAATCGTCTCGTTGAACTTGTAAATGGTCGTAGTAGTCGTTAATTATAATTTTCGGAATAAGTCTTCTTCTTCAGTAATCTTCTATAAATAATATTATGTAATCTTCATATAATAAGTCTGCATAAAATAACGTTACACAAAACTTCATCAATAATACTTCATCATAAAATCGTTATTTTTAAACATCTCGAAGTCTTCGATGCACAACGAAAATGCGCTGGTAGCAACTTATCTTTGTAGAAATTCCTCAATCCACTGTGGTTTATCACCGAACGACATCCTGAACGGTATCCATCCCGGACGGTATCTTGAACGGTATCCCGGACGAGCCCCCAAAAAAATGTGGGATGGTATGGCGAAATCTAGTGGATATTTACTTTAACAACAAAATATTTTATTCTTTCAAAAAAATACTACATACACCTTCGTAACATCGTTATGTCAATCTTATATCTGTCAGTTATATTTTCTTCTTTTAAAAATAAAACTCGTGTGCCAGTGTGAATCAACCAAAAAGTATCGATCTTCCCACTTATAATACATATCATGTAATGACTAAAACCAAATTAAAGAAAACCGATATAGCAGAATATATGTGGCAAGCGTAAGTACCAATGATTCGTTTATAATAACAATTCACGTAAATTTGTTATTGACTAATTCAATTTTAATTTTAAATTCAATAGAGCCCTTAGTGGGATTCATTTTTCTAGTACGAAGCCGGTTCGTAATGAAATTGAATTTCTCATTGCCGTCACCGTCGGCGTTTATTCGGCTTTTTGCTTTGGCTCGAAAAAGGATATTGCCTGGGAATCATTTCAGGTGACGGTTTCCGACTTTCGGCAGAATATTAATCTTTGAAAACATACTATTCATTTAATGAAAATTATCTATCTTCTATCTATATATATAAAAATGAATTGCTGTCTCGCTAAAACTCGAGAATGGCTGGACCGATTTGGCTAATTTTGGTCTTAAATTATTTGTGGAAGTTCAGTAAAAGGTAGATAAATATGAAAATGCTCGGAATTAAATAAAAATAACAATTTTGTTTTTCCTTTGATGTTTCCTCCGTCGGACGGATTCCTTTTGTTTGTTTTAAGTTTATTTAATACAAAAGTTTAGGTCTTTTATTTTTCGATTGAGGCACTACGAAGTCTGCCGGGTCAGCTAGTAAGTACTAGATAAATTTTGTTTTTTGTTTCCTGAATCAAACAAATTCTGTTTAATCTACCACAAGCTTGAACCTGTTCATCCTCAGAATGGTAACGATGAACCTCGTCGTAGGGATCAGCTCGATAAGAAGTTTCTACGAAGGGCTTACGACGCCCACGGACTCCCGCTGCCACCTCGCAGGCGCGCCTCATTAGAACCGTTGGCTGATCCTGTAACCAAACACAAGTACCTACAGAAATAACGCGTCAATATGTTTTAATAACAAAATTATTTTAACATTACGTTTTATTGGGCTAAATGAAATAAATTACATTGAAATATATAGTATAGAATTATATATTGTTCAAAACTTTCACTGGTATAGTATTCCGATGAATGAACAAAACGAAAGCCGCTTACGTGATTTCAAAACATTCAATCCATAACGGTCGTCATTTAAGATCCACAATTTTTCAAACAAGGCTCGACGTAAAACTTAATTCATTTTCTCGTGTCACACATTCAACGCTGGCGTAAAGAACGTTTCATTCGTCTAATATATCTCCGAGTGACACTTCAATAGGTTTCTTTCGGAGCAAACAACAGCCAAGGCCGGGCTTAGAAGTACAAGGTGGTACTTTCGCCGGGTCGCCCACTTTGACGGGCCTCGCGCACACGTCGCATTCAATGGAAACGTCCCGGGGACAACGTACAAGGAAATTAGTGGCTCCCAACAGCTTCGAATGCTCTTGATCTTGCATTCCGTTCCGCTTGAACGCTGTTACTGGAAACTTTTGCACCTGGAACGGACCAGAGGGCCCTCTATTAGCCACCGATTATGAATTTTAGCATATTTTTTTTTTGGCTTTCAGTAGTGGGCTTGTTAGATTATTATACCCACCCATTACCGAGTTCGTTTCTTTGCTGGAAGTTTCTTCATTGGTCTAACCGGTATAGCGAGTGGGCGGTCACTCCAAATCGCATTGTGCCAGCATTTGCGGATATACGCTATTCCGCCGCTTTCCAGAAAGTTCTGGTCTTGAATTCCATTCCGTTTTATTGCAGACGACGGTAGCGGATTTACCTGTCAGGCGTGTAAAACGTGCGGCACTGATTGATAATTTAATTCTTAGCATTTAGCCGAATAAATGGACGCAATTATTTCATTTAATAATTTTTTATCTTTTTTTCTTTTTAACAGGATTAATTTCCTGAGTGACTTTTGGATATAATCGCCGCATAGGTTCAATAGTAGTGTAGACACAGCAACCCTGTGAATTCCCTCCAGCACAGAGATACCGCACGGCTCCTCTGTAGCCGTGTATTTGATCCTGCATTCCATTTCGTCTGTACGCGGACCCAGGGAGCCTACCGTGACGAGTAGGAACGTATCGTTCCTGAAACCAACAATTAAGCAATGGAACAATCATAGTCTTACGAGCACGTAGACACGTCTACCCAATATGTAAAAGGGAATACGCCCTGAACCGAGAATATCTCTTTATTTGAAGTTATAAAATGTTAAAAACGTTACGGACATTAACTTTAAAACGAGTTGACTCAGTTGTTGGTTTCAGTGCACAAAATATTTAGAAAATATCTCAATAACACGTCACGTATGTTAATTTTTTACAGAATAAAATCAAAGAATAAAAATCAGTAAAAAATATATTTTAAACTTACAATACGGCCGTCTTCGTATCGATAACACGGTATGACATATTTTGTCTTGACTGGTTGGCAAGTAGGCTGACAACAAGTTGGACAGCAGTTTGAAGAGGGCTTGTGGGTTGAATCCGAACGACAAGGGGGCGGTGGGGAGTTTCTCTTTTGGCGAGGGGGGCTATTATTTCGGTTACGATTACGGCTATCAAATTCCTTGCTATCACAACAACTTGACCTCCTCAATGGTGTCTTCGGCCTAGTGTCACAACAGTAAACCATAGATTGTGGGCAGTGCGGCAAGCACGGGTAGCACGTGGGTGATTCCTCACATCTGGTTGGATACGAAGATGTAACAAGAACCGGGGCTACAGCGAACGGACCGCAATCTTCAGGATAGCAATATTGCATTTTTATTAATTTTTATCCCGTTTTAAAATTTGTAATTATATTTTACATAATTTGCTGTTCACGACGAATTTTGATCTAATCAGACTTTTGAATTACGAAATGTCGAAAGTAAAAGTTTTGTTTTATTTTTAAATTTTTCTGAATAGTTGCATATTTCGCAGAAAAAAGTATTTAATAAAACCTAATAAAAACTTATTTGAACAAAAATTTAACTAGATTAATGTTTTTGTAGATAGCTCAGTTGAATATAATTAGTCGAAGATTTTGAGTAAAAAAGACGGTGTTATTTTATGTAATACAATTGAAATTACAGTAATAGCTGTTAATAAATTATAAAACCCATTGAAACATACAATTACGTAGGTATGCCCCGCCCCTCAAACGATTTTTGTTACAATATTTATACTACAAGATAATTTTTTAAATTGATTTCCAGTACTTAAAATGTAATTTTTTCCAAGGTGAATTTTCATCAACAAATATGCAAACACTCAGAAGAGCGGCATCGCTTCCTTGCCGCTATCAACTCGAAAACGCAATTTTCCCAATGCAAATCGAACGTTCCAGACAGATTTAATGCCTTTCACTTGCCAATTTTGCCCATCATTTCTGGGAAAGAATCGAGAGAATCAAAGAATTGCGGCTTGTAGAATAGACAAAATAGAACAGATTAAAAGGACTAAAAAGGATTCAGCAAATATATTTTGTTTATTTTTAAAGACTTTTAATAACTAAGCAATTCACTTTTACATATCCATGTTTATTGTTTATTTTTAATTCAAACCACTTTGTGTACTCTGTTAAGTACTAAAATAGACTTTTCCCGGTTCTCGGAAAATGTATTTCGACAGGCACTTTTGATGTTTGGTTCCACGTTTTCTATCTAGTACACAAAAGTAAGCTTTTAAAATTGCTTCGCCGTCAGATGTTTACACGGTGCATCCATGGAAATGCACTCTCAATGAGTTTTGTTTGTATTGGTAGTCTCAGAAGCAAACAATTCACTCAGCGTTTTCCGAAATGGCAAACCCTGATTTTGTATTTTGCATGTTTTTTTCTCGTGAAATCTATATGGAGGGCTCATTTTTCTGTGCGTACATAACTGAATACTGTATAAAAATTGTTGGAAAACTGATCATATGAAATAAATGTTTATTTGAACTCCTATTTTTTGTCATAAATATCATGATACCTTTGTTATTTAAATTATTATATTATCTATTAATTGGGAAAATACTAACAATGCTGTTTGGTTAGATACCATAAAATTGAGACTGCGACTTAATGTCGAGTGTCATATTCAAAATGGGCGGCGATATTCACGGTCTATGGGTTCTGATAGCCACTTACCATCGCACCGCACCGCCCGCCATCGGAGTAGAGTTCATCCTGGAGCCACGGATGTGCGTTTCTAGAGATCTTTCTCCACGTACCATCCGGCTTTGGAATAAGCTCCCCTTCACAGTGTTTCCCGAGCGCTATGACATGTCCTTCTTCAAACGAGGCTTGTGGAGAGTATTAAACGGTAGGCAGCGGCTTGGCTCTGCCCCTGGCATTTCTGACGTCCATGAGCGACGGTAACCACTCACCACCAGGTGGGCCGTATGCTCGTCTGCCTATACGGCAATAAAAAGAATAAAAAAAACTTAGTACGAGGTGAGCTGTAAGGTAAGGTAACTAATCGAAATATAAAATAATTATCATAAAAATATACTGGATATAGATTTTTTCTAAATTCCAAAATTAAATGTTTTCATTTCAAAATTTATACAACAGTACAAATAGGTAAATGAGATCTAGTCTGAGTTTCGAACGATCATATCTCCGAAAATGCACATTATTTCCAATCGACTAAATCCCTTTGCTACATCCTTTGAAGTGAATACGACGTTGATATTGTCGATTACCTTCCTACTACATTTCCGTTATAGACATAGATAATAATACACGTAAAATTGCTCTTGAATAGTCAATTAGAAATTATGTATAATTATTGCAAAAATATGTGTAGTAGTGTTCGTTCGGTCAATGATCCAATACAATATCCAAAAATAATAACTAGAAGGAGTTAAGCTCTATCTATACTAAAAAAAATAATTTTATGATAGACAAAAGGACACTTACTTGTATATCATTTAAAAAGCTGACTATTTTGTAAAAAAAAAGTTTGTTGATAACACAATTCGTCAATTGTCGTCTACTAAAAAAAATGGTTATAAACAGACTTCTGTAGAGGTACTTAACGGTTTGTCTTTGTCTATTTAATAATACTTAGGTCATTTAAGGAACTTCAAAAATGCACTACGCATTTTTTTATTGCCTCTTGATTTTTATTTTACTGTGTGTATTTCATTGAACTATAATGTATTCAGGACGTTATTTTATTATAAAACAGATTTGTTACAATTCTTTAAGCAGATTGGCACATTTTGATGCCGTTTTTTTGGAAGGAATTTCCGCGCAAAATACACCGTCATGACAGAATCATGATAAAGTACACCTTTGACAAATAGGAAATAGGTTTACTAAAATGCTTATTTATCGTAATCCTACACAAAAGGAGCATCACTTGGAGGACTTCCGTTGAAGTGTAGGGAAGTATCTAAGAATGTATTTATTTACGTTGATACTTTTGTCAATGGGCGTTAGGGTTTATTTCGGTGAGTTATGACCCTTTGCACAAAGACGGTTTTTATATTCTATTTATCGGAACGTAATAAATTCTGCATTCTGTATAGAAAATAAGAACATTACATTCGTGATTTATGTTTTCACATTCAATAACATGATTATTTTTATGGGAAATCGTGTAATACTCAATAAAGTCTGAATTATAGTTCCCAATTATTTACTCAAAAGTAAATATGTCATCTAGATGAAGTATATAATATAAACATTTAAAGCTTAGTTTCTTAATAGTATTAGGTTGTATAAATACTACATTTGAACTATACTGTGTTCTATATATAAACTGATAATATATTATATTATTATATACGATTATGTTACTTAATAGTATTTAAGTGTTTCTAAAGATAAATTTATTTATTCAGCAAATTAGAAAAAAGTAGGTACTTCAAATAACAGTAGTTTTAAGTAAATTGTAAAACCGAAAAAAAATATTTTTACGGTTATCTAGTGAATATAGGTCACACACCACTATGACATTGCTGATTGTATGATAGACCTTGATTTCTTAAAATTACTCGCGTTGCTACCGTCTTTTAACATTACCATTGTAGAAAACATCCATGGAGTGCCAACAATAATTTTGGTAAGTTTCATCACGATTGGATGAAAAGTTTAGGAAGCTAATTAGGAAGTTAATTATTTATATCAAAAGAGGAAAATGAGAGAAAAACGATTTTTTATTTATTAATTGCATCGATGGTTGGACGAGCTCATGGCCCACCTGGTGTTAAGTGGTTACCGGAGTCCATAGACATCCACACCGTAAATGCCGCCACCCATCTTGAGATATGAGTCCTAAAGCTCAGTATAGTTACAACGGCTGCCCCACCCTTCAAACCGAAACGCATTACGGTTTCACCGCAGAAATAGGCAGGGTGACGGTACCTACCCGTGCGGCTCACAAGAGGTCCTACCACCAGTAATTAATAATAATAGTGTACTAAATAATAATAATAGTGGCTTCGCTCTACATGTAAAATGCCTTCAGTATCAAGGTATTTATACTTTTTACAATTGATTTTAATTGTTAATTTCTTAGGTTCAAAGATTTATTTAATTTTAGATTATGCTATTGCTATTCGTGAAAACTGTTTTATTGGCTATTACTTGACTATTAACCATTTTATATCCCGTTAGTTCTTATATTAAATAAGCAAATATAGTAAAACATACTATAAAGTAAACACTAGTATAACATATTATATGAACCAAACTTTATTCAAAACTATATATTATTTATGAACCAAAACAAAAAGTAAAAATAACAAGTAGCTACAAAACGCTGCTAAAAGGAAAATACTATTAAACGAATGCTATCGTAACGATCCTATTTTTTCGGAGGCGCTTTCAAAAGGGTATCTGAATCTTTCCTTACGGTTCGCAGGAAGGAAGCAATACAGTCCCACGATCGGAACACATCAAAAATGTTTAAGGAAATATAATATAAAATGCAACTAGCTACGCGGACGAAGCGATGGTGTATTATAACGAGCCACGTCATTTGTCAATAGGAGTGAGATTTAGTGTCCGCTTTATAACACGGTCGGTCCCCTGACACGGAAGGATCGCGGGAACTATTCGTAATAGCCTGAATAACCTGAGACTTTTATACGCGGCTTCGTCCCCGTCGCAGATATAACGAACTATTCAAAGGGAAATGACACCTCGGGTTTTATGAAAGCGTTCTACGTGTCTCCAGCGAATTGACGCCCACTAGTCTACGCTAACATTTGTTAACATTAGGAGTAACGGCAGAATGAGATTTGAAACATCATATAAGATTTGCAGTGAAATTACGCTTCGATAAATATCAATGAGAGTGATCATGGAACCAGCAATATAATCAGGAGATGGGATCAAATAAAAAACCAATATGAAAAGAAATAAAGGATATTTTCATTACGAGCCTGCGGTCCGAAACAGCGAAATGGACCGCATTTAAATTTTGATAGGGCTCTCCCTGTCTGTGCATCAATGAAAGGGGACTGTCAGAGAGAGGACCCTCGGTAACATTAAGAGCCTTTTCCCATTGTTTTACGACATTTAATCGAGTGGACCCTTTGTAGGGTACTCTGTTAATTCTATTATTATTAATTTATGGTATTCTATGACATTTTGTTCGTATAAATCATTATTATAAAAATTCGAAGTATAAAAAGCCTGATTAACTTATAATTTTATGGAGAAAGTGCATTATAATATTCTGCCACTTACTTAGTAATAAATATCTTGAAGTGAATAATAGTGTTAATCAGATATGAGACAACATAGACATCATCAAAAAATATCTATGCAGCATTAGGAAAATCAGATTGATACAAATTGATTTTATCAACGTAAAATTTATTAGGGCAAGCCCATTTGAGTTGTCGTGTAGATCACGAACTACCAATCACTACCAATTTCTGATGTGAAGCAATCACGGACTCCAGTGCAAAGGGCGGAGCAACCGTTATTCCAACGCGGCTGAAGCTTTGATCTCTTCTCACAAAGTAAGTGGGAGTATTTACCTAACGGTATTTATAGTTTCCAATAACCCAAATGGCAGTGAGCGCGTCCGTCTAGACCAATTATGAAAACCAAGTGTTTGTCATTTATCACAGCTCTTATCGATCTGATTTGAAACACCATTTCAGCAGTCACTTTTAAGATTGCAGTCGAGTCTTCTACTTCGTGTCTTAAGGTGAACAGTAAAATTCATCTATCTATACGATTCGGTGACTGGTCAATACCTAATTGGCCGTCTCTACCCAACTATAAATATACTGATCTGTAGCTCCATAATGACGAAAGCCATAAAGTATTCGATATATTTAATGAAAATTCTCTTTGAATGAAAAATATAATAAATTGCTCACTTAAGGGGTCACAGGAGGCATGGCAATGTAAATATCGCAGTCCACCTTGATGCGGAGGTTGAAATTGCATGACTGTCCCACCATATAAAGGGAAAAATATAATAGTTTGGCATCAAAAATAATCTGAATAGTTGTATCAGCCCGTACAGGCTTCCAAAATTATACGAATACTTAGGACAGTAATTGATAAATAAAATTAGAGATTTGGGTTAGAAAATAGGTAGAACATTTTTGTTAATGATTATAAATAAAGAGTAGCGGTAAAGAAAGAAGGTTGTACTGTAAAAACGGAGACCTTAGAACTCATGCTTCAAGGTGGGTATCGGCATTTACGTTATACATATATGTGTATGGGCTCCGGTAAACACTTAACACCA
The DNA here is from genome assembly GCF_030267445.1 of Bombyx mandarina. Taxonomy (NCBI): domain Eukaryota; kingdom Metazoa; phylum Arthropoda; class Insecta; order Lepidoptera; family Bombycidae; genus Bombyx; species Bombyx mandarina. The sequence goes on along the minus strand of NC_143212.1, from coordinate 11,583,715 downwards.
GGTGGGCTATGAGCTCGCTTACCCATCTAAATCAATAAAAAAATAAAATACCATTACCCTTTCATTTAGACTATAGTATCAGTATCTCAGCGAATTTCTAGTTCAACCTTGATAATAATTCCAACCGAATACAAAATTTTAACAATTGCACTTTCGTAGGCATCAGACAAGCAGCATGTTAAAAGCATGTAAAACTTCGATCAATACTATTATCGATCGAAGATGTAAAACGAACTATTTCAAATATGTCGCACTAGTGATTGGTGAACTTAATTATTGAGGTAAAGACAAAGAAAAGTTGTGCAGACATTTTAACATATGCAGACGTTGTATTTTGGGCCTTCAATTGCCATTCATTCATTACTAAGCACCGTGTCGTCCTTCTGTGGTATGTGCTACGTATGTTGTAAATAATCGTTTAATATAATAATTTCTTTATAAATATTAATAAAACTATGTCATTTCACAGGTCGATATGGAAAAAAAACTGAAAACAGTACATAGTAATGCTAATACTTTATTATATGATCGGTTTCCGCCTATTTATCGATTTGACTTCGAAGAAGAACAAGGTAATGAAGGCTAACGCTCTAGTAAAAGGTGTATCGTGATTTTTTCCGCCAAATTATAGTACACATGTGCAAAAACTTGCCCATTCTCGTCAACCCACGTTTGACTGATAATCGTGATGCGGTTATGCAACGTATGCTTATAAATTGAGTGCTTATAATTTGAGTTTACTTTGTTGCGATATATATATTATTACTGCAAGAAAATTTTACACTATAATGACAAAAACAAAGGGCAGACAATTTGATTTTTTCGAGGGCTGACCCTCTCATGTCGAAAAAGAGAACCGAAGGAACAAGATTTATCCTTTTACAAAAAGGGTTTTTTTTTTGTTGCTGGCTACATAATTGTTTTTCCTTTCTCTGTGGTTATTTATCTGCTAATTGTAATCTATTTATGTGGTACGACGTCAAGCTAGGGTAAGTATTTAAGAAATATAAAACAACAAACAGAATTTGTTAAACGCGTTTGTGTTTTTAAAAACGTACCCTAAATTAATTATTACAATTACAATGTGGCTGAAATAGTATACTACGTACATATTTAGATTACATATACATTTTCTTTTATTATACACATCGTTCATGATTTTTCATTATCTACGAGATGGGAGCTTGAGATAATTCATAATCCCAATTTCATTCCTTCAGCTTTTTTAAATCGAAACGCATGACTTTCATGTCATAGTAGACGTGGGGAGGGCGGTAATTGTTGAAACCTAGGTGCTCACTTCGAAAAGTTGGATCCTCGAATAGGAATAGGAGGAAGACGTTCGCACGCTACTATCACTCTAGCGCGCTGCCACCAAGAGGATGGGACGACGCGCTGCCGACTGCGGTTCGCAATGTGGTCCGCGTTGCCGTCATCACCAAACGTACTGTGGAAAAGCAACCTGGTCAGCAATGTATCGCGATCCGACCTAGCAGGCTGGTCCAGAACCAGCGAGGTATCCCATAATATCGACAGCACCGCCCGGGTGAACTGACGGGCTACCATACCGCATAGAATGGCATCGTTAGTCATCGACATTTGTCTCGACGATCCGTCGGTCGGGTGTACTCAGGGTGGCACCCCGAGTCTCTTATAGTGTTAACCGCGGGTAAACCCTACTCTGCCCGGGCAGAGATCGGACGTTAGGTAAGAGAGTTAAAAGGGGAGTAATTTGATGAATAAGGCCCTAAAAACATTCTTGAACTCGCGATCCGTTCCCGAAATCTGTGGACTGTCATACACCGCGCGCTCCTTAGGCGTGAAGGAAACCTTATGAGGTTCAGTTCCCGGTCCGAGAAAAATGGACCTTAATTGGTACCTACGTTAGGTACGTAGGTACTAAGGCCTTTTTTTTTAAATAACCTCTTACGTTGATTGATGCCGCTTACTTCAATACATAATATAATACACTGGTAAAATACAGTGTGTCAATACATTGAAATAAAGTAATAAAAATCGAAAGAGAGTACAAATAGAAGACTTATTAACATAGCCAATGGTTTTTAGAGTTATTTTTTGTGTGTGTTGTTTGCACGCACACATCCCCGGAAAATCTGAATGAATTTTCGCGTACCTTTTATAGGTAGAATAAAATTCATTTACTGGTGGTAGGACCACTTGTAAGTCCGCGCGGATAGGTACCACCGCCCTGCCTATTTCTGCCGTGAAGCAGTAATGCGTTTCGGTTTGAAGGGTGGGGCAGCCGTTGTAACTATACTGAGACCTTAGAACTTGTATCTCAAGGTGGGTGACGCGTCTCCGTTGTAGATGTCTATGGGCTCCAGTAACCACTTAACACCAGGTGGGCTGTGAGCTCGTCCAACCATCTAAGCAATAAAAAAAATATAAAAAAAGGCTTTATCTCACTAAAATCGGATATTTCAAAAATGGATCTTATGATTTTAACAGTTATGGAATTTGTTTTAATAAAGTTAGATGCTAAAAGTTACATAGTAAATAATATTATTATATGGGCCAGCAACTCTGTCAGATAGACAAGCCATGTTTTGACACTCAGACCACTGACCCGTATTGACCAAATCCTAGATGAAAATATTTAATACCCTTGATTCTAGCTTCGGGAAACAATATAGGCTACCTTTTATCTAACTTCTGAGCCGGGGTCACCGCCTTCGCAATATCAAGCCACGCTTCGAGATGGCGAGGTGAAAAAATATAGCAAAAGATTGAAAGGAATCGAGATTTCAGATGTATTGAATAAAACTTAAGAAGTCTTGACTTATGAAACTTTTGAAGTCTTCAAAACTCACATAATATTGTCAAATTGTGGGAAGAGCTGAATAAAATGTAAAAAAATTACAATTATGTGTTTGGAAAAATAAAATAAGATCCCATCAAAACACTATCGTACCACTAAAATACTTTGTACAATAAGTAAGCACCATAATATAATGTACATTAGGTATCTGAATCGATATTTGCAAAATTTTTAATTTTAAATGATAAGTACTCGGGGTCCTGAAATGCTCTCAACATTTCAGAATTAAGCCGAGTAACCATATTAACGGCTGCCCAGGTGTGGTAAAGCTGTTATTCGTTCACGGATATGATTGGATTTCAAATGAACTCTGCCCTGGTCGGTTCAACTTCGAAACATAATCCGCAGATCAATGAAAATCGCAAGCTAAATTGGATTTCGTTTTTAATTTAAAAAAAAAAAAAACACCTTTTATTATTTACGATTTTAATGTTATTTTCGTGTATGTACTCGTAATAGTATTAGTATAGTTTGAAATTACATCATCTATATATAGGTATATATAAAAATGAATTGTTGTTCGTTAGTCTCGCTAAAACTCGAGAACGGCTGGACAGATTTAGCTAATTTTGGTCTTGAATTATTTGTGGAAGTCCAGAGAAGGTTTAAATGGTAGATAAATATGAAAATGCTCGGAATTAAATAAAAATTACAATTATTTTTTTCCTTTGTTTCCGTCGGACGAATTCCTTTTGTTTGTGTTAAGTTTATTTTATACAAAATCTTATGTATTTTATTTATCGATTGAGGCGCTACGAAGTCTGCTGGGTCAGCTAGTTTAGAATAAATATACAACGGTAGAAGATAAATGCACCCAGAACCGGAATGATATTATTATTTATACGCATGCCCGTGCACTTGTCGAAATTCGACCGTATTAACTGACACTTTGAGTTTTAAATTCTCTAATATTTTTTTATTTCCTTTTTTTGTTAGTGATATTTTTCCATTAAAAAGCGCTAAAAATAGTGTTTCTAGAATGTTTTTTATTGAAAGACAAACCTCGTCAATAGCTACTAAAGAAAAAATAAAAGAATATCGGTTCGGTATCGGTTTCGTTGAAAAACAAAGCAGAAAATGATACTCAACTATTTTTCCATTACCTACCTATCGATTTTTCACTTTGATTTCAATTTATTTACTAGCACATTCATATAAAATACAGTTTCAATCATTGTTGGTTTGTTGGTGAGCAGTGTAACTCATATTTAATGCAGTTGGCTGGCGAATACTACCCGTATGCTTATTATACGTTGTGTTGGATAGTTTGCAGGTAAATTGTTTTTTTTTATTGCTTAGATGAGCTCACAGCCCACCTGCTGTGAAGTGGTTACTGGAGCCCATAGACATCTACGATGTAAATGCACCACCCACCTTGAGATATAAGTTCTAAGGTCTCAAGTAAAGTTACAACGGCTGCCCCACCCTTCAAACCGAAGCCCATTACTGCTTCGCGGCAGAAATAGGCAGGGTGGTGGTACCTACCCACGCGGACTCACAAGAGGTCCTACCACCAGTAATTACGCAAATTAAAATTTTGCGGGTTTGATTTTTATTACACGATGTCCTACACTGTGGAAGTCAATCGTGAACATTTAATTTTGTTGAGTGCGTATTTCATTAGAAAAATTTGTACCCGTCTGGGATTCCAACACCGTTGCATCGCTAGATACGAATGCACCGGACATCTTATCCTTTAGTCTACGACGACTTTGTTACATTTCAGTGGTATTTATAGTGTTATTTTTTGTATTCACCCCACCTTATTCCCTTCATTCCCACCTTATAGATAGCCTCTCCTGACTCTAATCATGGGATTATGCTATGGTTCGGATTCCAACGCCACAATAAAATTTTGTAAATTATTATTATTAATCAATAAAATATCTATAACATATAATATCTATAAAAAATACTTTTACGGATCAATCTGGTATTTTTTAAATTTAATTTATTATTTCCGACGCTTCGAATAGTGTAAAGTCTTCATAGTCACAAGTCGACTGACCAGGACTACGACTGACTACTGACCCGTGAATAATACAATGACAATAAAAAAAACGGGATTTTAAACCGTAAAAGCGGTTTTAACTATGAATACGACTCGCGGATAACGAAGAAAATCTATAATGTATTCACGAATGAATTCTGTGATCAAGAAAAATACAGCGTATAAAGAAATCTAAAGTTTATGAATTTGTAAAAATACTAGAGCACGTTAGCTAAAGATACTATCTATCGTCTTATCTATTACTAGCGACCCGCCCTCGCTTCGCTTCGGAAACATTAAAACACACATGAAACCAAAAAAATAAAAAAATAAAAAATAAAAAAAAAAGTAGCCTATGTTCATCAGGGACAATGTCGGCTTCTAATGGAAAAAGAATTTTTCAAATCGGTCCAGTAGTTTCGGAGCCTATTCGAAACAAACAAACAAACAAATCTTTCCTCTTTATAATATTAGTATAGATTAGTTCAGCTATTCTGATGTTAGTGAAACTTTAATTCCATTAATTATGAACGACGTTGAAAATGTTTTAATTTTTTTATTGCTATTGGTGACCTAGGTCATGGCTCATTTAAAATGCTTAATGGAGCACGTAGATGTCAACAACGTTAATGCCGCTTCAGACCTCGTGTGTCAAGACGAGTTGACACACGAGGTCTGAGTCCCAATTGTACAATATAACGGGTGTCCCGTACCCTTCAAACCGGAATATATAACTGCTTTGCGGTAAAGATAGACGAGACGGTAATACCTACCCGTGCGATCGCATAAAACGCCCTACCAACAGTAGTTGCGCAAATAACTTTTTTTGCGGGTTTGATTCATGTTACACAGTGTTATTCCTTCATCGTGGAATTCATTCTTGATCATGTGCTAAACACCAATTTCAGTAGAATATGTATAGGTGTATACCTGCGAGAAAGTAGAAAGAATCCCGCGGCCGATTACCTAACCGTTCGCGTAGGTGTGATCAAGCAACCGCTCTAACTGGGTTGCCAATCGCAACCGCTATTCGAGCAGCTGAGGACCGGACGAGATGGGAACAGCTCATGAGACAGGCAACGGTCAAGTTTCAGGGACACGACCTTCACCAATGAATAAAGCGACGAAGAAGATACCTGCGAGATTTGAGCACCGGCAAAGTTGTATCGCTTAATATATTCGCTTAAGCGGAAGTCAATCGTGAACGTTTATTAAGTACGTGTTTTATTAGAAAATTTTTGATGTAATTACTTTGTTAATCGCTTAAAACTAAGCGTAGAAGGTAAACTATCAATTGTATTATGTATTGTACGGTCAAAGTGAGTACTTGTGTTTTAAATGTAAACTTATTTTCAGATTTCAACCCCCAAAAGCATAACCGATACTTATTTAACCGTTAATTAAAATACAGTATATTGATGAGATTGTGGCAAACAAACGAAACAATTAACTTCGTTTGCAAATAACAAGCCAATTTGTTGGTTTAATCTATTTTAATATCCGTATGTCGTAATACAACTGGGAACCTGTTACCGCTATGCGAGTGAAATATCGACAGAATAATTTGATGTAAATTGATTCGCTGTCGATACCCACTTGAATTACTGACAGGCTTATATCTAAGCGTTTAGAACAAGAGACAGTTTAATTATCTGATGAATAAATAGTTCCATGATTGGCCAAATGGTTATTGAATGATATAAGCGTCGTCTTCTATATCTTGGACATAGTAGCGCTGGATTGGACCCATTCGGCTAAGCTGCTGGCGAAATTGACTACAGTGTCACGGAGATGTTTAGTGAATTAGCAAGTTTGATTCCTGTTTAGAGTCAGTATTTTTCTGATATTTATTTTTGTTTTTCAGGGTCTATCTTGTACTTTCTTCAGGCACGCAATACACAGATGAGCTTCCTATCTTTTTTATTTATTGTTTAGATAGGTGGACTAGCTCATTTTCCACCTTGTGTTAAGTAGTTACCGGAGCCCAGAGACATGTACAAGGCAAATGCCGCCACCCACCCTGAGACATGAGTTCTAAGGTCTCAGTATAGTTACAACGGCTGCCCCACCCTTCATGCCGAAACGAATTACTGCTTCACGACAGAAATCGGCGGGGTGGTGGTACCTACCCGTGCTGACTCACGCGAGGTCCTACCACCAGTAATTACGCAAATTATAATTTTGCGGGTTTGGTTTTTATTACACGATGTTATTCCTTCACCGTGGAAGTCAATCGTGACATTTCTTAAGTACGTATTTAAAATTTACATTACAAAAATTGGTACCCGCCTGTGGGATTCGAACACCGGTGCATCGCTAGATACGAGTGCACCGGACGTCTCATCCTTTAGGCTGTTAAGTGTGTAACATTTATTGATAATGGATTTCATCATTATTATAAAGTTATTGCCTAATAAATTAATGTCTTCAATCAATTTCAAAAGATTAATTACTTTGTTCCCGAAGAAAATTTTGTAATATAATTTCAAGGTTACATATTTAACACGGTTGTTTGTTTAATACATTTTTATTTTATTTTTTACTGCCCTCGTAGGCAGACGAGCATACGGCTCACCTGGTGGTCAGTGGTTACCGTCGCTCATGGTCGTCAGCAATGCCATGGGGCAGAACCAAGCTGCTGCCTAAAACGAGCTAAAAAAAGAGCTTAAATTAACATGTCAGTAAAAAAATTGTCTACTTATTCATATACATTTTCTATCTGCATTCATAAGGAATATCCCGAAAAGCTCAGGTGCACAATAAATATTGTCAAAGTACGGACAAGGAAAGATTTATTCCAATTGAAATTGCTATTTTCTGTACATTCAATTTCTTGAAATTATAATACAGATAATTCAAAGAGTGACATTCTGTTAGAAGAGCTCTCGCAAAATCGAAGGTTTCAACTTAGATATACGGTTTGTTAGATTTATTAGCTTAAATAAAAAATGCATAAAGGCATTTCAAAAGTTTGGGCCTATTTTAGTTATTTTGTTTATTTCCTTTGTTTTATTAGGCATTTAATTCTTGACAGAATCTTCATTCAGACAGGAATTCACTGCCGGTCGTGATGGTTTGTAAAATTTTGAAGGGAGCAGATTTGATGCGTCTCATATGGTCCAGCCATCGTCCTAACGTTATAGCCTTGATTTAGTCAACTGCGTGGGTTAGCTCCCGCGCAATCTTGTGCTATCTACCGTTCCTCGCACGACGAAGTGTTATATGTATTGGTAATCTCGTCGAGAAACATGTCAGAAAAACCCACCATCGGAGACTATACCCTATCAATGTGTTCGTATAAGACTCTGTCTATGAACCTTTTATATATATTTAGCTTATAAAGTGATTTTTAGAACGAAGTAATGTACGATGAACAAAATTAAAAAATTTCAAAACCACGTTTTCCAGTGCGTAAAAAAACCCATTTCTTAAACAGATTTAGAGAGATTACGGAGCGTCAAAATTTCAATAAGACCTGCAATGTGGCGAATAAAGCAACTGAATTTGAATTGGCAAGTTTGTCCCATACATATTCAGTGGAGGCGACGACGCAGTGCGCAATACTTTTGGCACTCTCGCTTGCATATAAAAATGAAAGTGGTTACTCCGCGATGGTGCATTACCGCCGCGTTTAGTGTCTGACTTTAGCTGACCTATTTGATGCTGGTAAGGTAGACTTATGTGTGTTAAGTGTTATATATATGTAGTTATGTATGGAACCATTACACGAGGTGTGCAATGGACGATCCTAAAAGTAAACTGTAAGCATTTCTGTAACAGAAAACGGAAATTAATTTCAAACACTGTTCGCCCAGAGATCGAAATTTGATGATAATTACCGACACCTTGAATTTCATTTACATTCTATGTATTAATCCCATCCCGTAACTAGACTTGTGACTATTATTTTGTGCTCAGATGGATAAACCAGTTCATAGCCTACCTTTTTTTTAAATGATTATCGGAGCCAATAGACATCACTACTTGAATGCCTAGTTTGAGTCTTGAGGTCTACGTCTGAATTGTACAAGGCCGACCTATTCTTCAAAACGCATGTCATTAAGTATCTTGCGTCAAAAAATAATATTTTATTATTCTGTTTTCATTTTTTATAATCAACAATGGCAATGTATCCTTGGATCGCGAGTACCTTAGGTTAACCCCACTGTACCCTTTAGGGATAGAGTTAAAGGAATCAGTAAATTTGCTCTTTTATTTTCTTATTGCAGAAAATGGTACCTATTTTTAAATACTTATTGTTAACAAAGCCAGAATTCGTAGATAGGAAAAAACGAAGAGGCTGCTGGTGGATGACCCCGCTTCTCCCCGAGACCGTAGATCTCACGCGTCAGTTGATGCTTTGTAATATAATACATTGCGTCTAATACAGATAGAAACATTAATGGGAACTTTCCAACTATTTTTTTATATTATCGCGTTCGAAACCAGCAGCATTTTTTTTATTATCCTTGTAGGCAGACGAGCCTATGGCCCACCTGATGGTGAGCGGTTACCGTCGCCCGTGGACTTCAGCAATGCCAGGGGCAGAGCCAAGCCGCTGCCTACCGAAAATTTCCAGTGCCGCTGCCTACCTAGCATTGCCATATCTTCGTTTTTTGTCAAGTTCCAGTACACCTACACGGGAACGTATCAAAGGAAGATCTTCCCCGACAGATCAACGATCCGAACGTTGTTGTTCTGCACTTGTTCATTTAAGATGACACTCTTTACTTGAATAAACAGGTGATTGAAAGAATTCAATACTATTCTATGTAAAATATCGACGCCAAGTTTCAGGTTTACTTTTTTGATATTCCTCTTAGGTTTTGTTATGGAATTTAATTCAATAGCTCAAGCAAGAGAGTGTTCAAGTTGCTTTTGATAGAAACAGACTTTAGCGGTCGTGGGAATACCGATTTTCTTCTGCGTATGTTTGTTTTAAATCCAAGCATAATGACTATCTCTTTCAAAACTCTTATTTTACCTTTACACATATTTTTTGCTTTATTTTTAAATATTCCTCTTCTTCGTCTTGGTACTTTAAAGATATAATGGACATTATACTCCCAGAAATTTGTAAGAAAATCCCTAAAAATTACGACTTCAAATTTTGAGTTAATTCTAAACGATAATTCGTTTACTGTACATTTTAAATTCTTATACGGGCTGCTAAAAATATGAAATCACTTATTGTTATTAATGTCCCTTGAATAAAGATGTTTGATATCTTTACGCTACAAACCAGAATTTCCATCAGACGTTTCAAATGACCCACATTTTTCACGGAGATTGTCTCATAAATATGTATCACACGCTCCAAAATGAATGTTGCAACGACTCGAAATAATTATATTCACATGTTTTATTTTTTTATGTATTCAAAACATCTTCAAGGAATATTTCATACTGAATGAAATCCCGCAGTATTTAAATATTACCCAAATTTATATACGAAAATAAAGGAAATTTATTCAGGAGGACATAAAAGATTACCATGTATTTCACGCGAAACCTTTTCTGAAGCCTCTCGTGTCAACTTATTAATAAATTCTGCTAAGATTTTCCAGGAATTAAGTGTATTCAATTTTAACTCATTCATTAATTCAAACTAAATTAAACAGTTTTATTTATATGAATGCCTTAATATTCCTGTAATTATAAAAATAAAACGAAATCAAACTAATTTCATAAATTCAGTTTCTTCTGTGTGTTTTCAAATTTCATACGGTATTTTGCGCGGTATTCAAATTTGAATTGGACAAATAACACCCTAGTAGTTATGACCATGAAAATAATATATTTATAACTTTAAAAAAAAAAATGTTAATTTTGAAATTTATTTTTGATCACTTTATCATTTTAAACAAAATTTCGTGGATAATGGAATAACTTAAAGGAAAACTTAGTTTTCTATTCTTAGACTATTCTCTCTTCCTTTTTTTATGTAATTGAGCTACACGTTCCTTACCTTGCAACCCTCCTCGTGGCTCCTAATTAGCAATAACAGTCTCGAAGATCACTAAAACGTCAAACTATCACAACAAACGTTTCACGCACTTGTAAAAGTTCACGGAGACGAGTCGAACTTACGGAACGTAACTGAACATAGCCACTCACATTTTTCAAGATCACGCAATACACGTATAAAGACGCTCGGCAAGTGTTTTCATAAGTTTATGATTATTTTATAGTCGCGTCACTTACGTAAGTAGAGGCGCAAGATAGCGAGGAACGCGGCCAGCGGCTGGCTCCGCGTGACGCCGGATGCCACTGAGCCGAGGCTGCCTATCGCCGCCCAGCGCGCATGCCTCTATCACAATAAAACCTAGCTCACACATACATTCAAGCTAAACTCGCACGCTTCGTCGAACAGATTTTTATTTATACAACAACTCTATCACCGGCGAAACCACCTGACTTGGAATATTAGTTTCGCAACATTCTCAATATAAGCTTTTCAACGTGCGAACCCTACTCGAATATTTCGTGTGTGCATGTATCCTTAAGATCCCACGTTTTAACTATTCATGAAAGGTTTATCCTATGTGCGTCGAACCGATTACCGACTGCCTGATAGTTTCCTTATCGTATTTTGTAGGGGCCACTAGCAACACTATAGCCTTTTATGGGAAATTGATTTTCCGAAACTTTTCTTATATAGAATACAACAAGACCTAACAACATTAGTGACTTTCCGATTGGCATAAAAGTAGTAACAGCGATTGTTATAACCAGATTTCATGATTTAGAAAAAAAACTATATCACTATTATATATACAGTGGTGGTCAATTAGAAACACTTCTTACGAATAAAAATGTTCGTAAAAAATATACACATTCAATAATTAATAATCATGCAATACTATAGCCCCACTCAAATAAAAAACTCATTAAATGCATTAAATATAAAACATATCTAACTTTTAATTACAGAATGAGTCTTGTACACGTGTATGTAGGAGTTTATTTTCTGTTACTGGCCGCTTGGACGCCTAATTAGAAACATTAAAAAAAGCATCCATAGCTCATTCTTTTTTTGAAATTGGAGAATAGCATTTCTTTCTTGGCTTTTTCTATTCTTTTGGCGGCAATTCAAAATTTAATCTGATATCTGAATACTATTAGATACTAGATACTAGATATAGATACAATTAGATACTAGATACTATTTAAAGGATTGTCAGGATGAAATGGCAGTGTGCAGAGCCATTGAAGAATAAATGGCTGCTGTGGCTAAAAAGTTCTCCAGTGGCGACCGCGCACCGGAAAACGCAGTATAGATAGGCCACTCACTAGGTGGACCAACTATCTGCAAGGTCGCGGGTATCCGCTAGATGCTGATTGTGACGCACCTCGGGGAAGACGTATTTTCAGCAGTAGACGTCTGTGTTTTGACGAGGATTATTCAAATACAAAATTTTCTATTTAATTTTATGCAGTTATTCACCATAATTATTCATTAAATTCACCGAGCAGCCATTAAATGAAACTAATTACAAGTGCGCTTCTATATTAACAGAATACTACAGTAAACCCAATATGCCGTAAGAAAATGCTTAGATACAGCATAATGAAATTCCCTTAGTCTCAATATCCTGCCGATGAACGCATACACGCAGTAATGTTTGAGGCTAATATGTTCAGAAATGCTCATAACGTCGTTATTGGCTAATATTCGGCACCAATAAAAATTCTTAACGCAGCAACCGCATTTACCTCACGAAAATCAGGCCTTAATACGTATAAACAGCTCGTAAAATGTATGAAATTTGCTATGCCGTATTGTGATACACTTTAGCGTGATGGGGATGTGTTTACAAGCTCATTGCGAGCGGCCGATACGTGATTGGAATTAAGTTGATGCCGGCATATCCAACGTTTTTGCGTCGAAACCATAGCGACCGAGCCAAATACCATGTAAACATAACAGCGACATACATCTTTAGAATTAGGGTTCCCGAGACATGAGAGAAACGGCGGCACAGAACAACAAGGTGCCCAAAAATACGCATTATTTTCTCGGTTCATTATCTAAACCATTATCGTATACAGTTGTTAGAACATGTGGCTTTGGAGTTTGATTAGTACAATTTTACGCGCACCAGTCTATGTGACGTCAACTGTTCTAAAGAATTATGGGTCTTGTCCTGGCAAATCAGAATAAAAATTAGTAGGTCTAGATTCAAATAATATAGATACTCCTAATTTTTTTGTATTTTTTTGGATATATTTTTGTGTTTTTTTTTTTTTGGAATCGTATAGTAATCTAGTTCGCAGCTTAGGTAGGAATTGAAGCATATAGATTAGATATCGGATGCTCAAATCAGTTCGAAGCCTCAACTACATAATATACTCGTGTCGTATGATATCTGATAGGAAGAAAAAAACAATTTCTATTAATTATAACAACAAAATTAATTTTAGTAGGTGCTTTATAATATGTTTATTATTAGAACTAAATTTTAAAATTAAAAAGATAAGTCCCCTGAAATTAAGAAAAATAATCACCTGAAACAAAACAAAAAAAACTATTATTAAAAATTACTAGATGTTAAGTGAAAATCATAACAAAACGAATACGGTTTTGAAGATAACGGAGAATTTAAACGCATGCATGCAATGATAATTTGATTTATAATAAGTACATAGTTAGGCCCCCGGTTCCGGTAATGAAAAAACTTTCACTCCGTAACGCCGAAATTACCAACTTACAAGAACACGTGCCATAACTTCAGAAACTAACAATGAAGCGGTCGCGAAACTATTCAAGGAGAAAACACTATATCTTCAAAGTTTCAACCCCACATAAAGCGCTCGAATGCTTATGATCATAGCGAATTGATTTACCATTTCCGCAACAGAATAGGTAAAATAATTTTCTGAGGAGAGCGACACGGCGGCGGCAGACGGCGCTCATACTCAAAATAGCCACAATCAATAGGAAGCGCCGCGCATTATTTAGTTCGCAACGCTACCTTAAAGCTTGTTCCGGCAATGTATTTTCATGCCGCGTTCACTCGTGGGTCCGTGTCGGTAAAACATTACCATCGAATTGTAATTTAAATAATATAATCTCTAGATAAATCTATGTATTCTAGATGAATATATATAAAAATGAATTGCTGTTCGTAAGTCGCTAAAACTCGAGAACGGCTGTACCGATTTGGCTAATTTTGGTCTTGAATTATTTGTGGAAGTCCAGAGAAGGTTTAAAAAGTATATATGAAAACGCTCGCTAACGCTGAAAATAACAATTTTGTTTTTCCTTTGATGACCCCCCCCCCCCCTCGTAGGACGGATTCCTTTTGTTTGTTTTAAGTTTATTTTATACAAAAGCTTAGGTATTTTATTTATGGATTGAGGCACTACGAAGTCTGCCGAGTCATCTAGTTTGTAATAAAAATGGTAATGTATGGTAATGGTCGTGAAAGTACACGATATAGTTTTAACAGATCGACGACTGAAGTTATGTGAAATAGCTGATACTACAGGTATCTTAAAAGAACGGGTACATCATATCCTAAGTGAGAAATTCAATATGAAAAGTCATCGGCCCGTTGGGTGCCGCGATTGCTTACGCGCGATCAAAAAAGGATTCGGGTGCAAAACTCAAAAGAATGTCTGAACCGTTTCAGAGTAATAAAGCCAATTTTTTACGTCGATGTGTAACAACAGATGAAACATGGATTCATTATTACACGCCAGAATCAAAAATTCAATCAAAACAGTGGACGCAATCGGGATGCCCGGCTCCAAAAAACCTATGGTTGTAAAGTCGGCTGGAAAAGTGATGGCTTCCGTCTTTTGGGATGCAGATGGGATCTTGATGATAGATTACTTTCCTAAAGGTCAAACAATTAATGGAGAATACTACGCTAATCTTCTAGATAATTTTCATCAATTTATTCAGCAAAAACAACCAGGTTTAGCGAAAAAAAAATCATCTTCCACCAAGACAACGCTAGGGTTCACACGTGTGTTAAAGCTATGGCAAAAATCAACGAATTGAAGTATGATTTGCTGCCCCACCCACCTTATTCACCTGATCTAGCGCCATCAGACTTCCACTTATTCCCTAAGCTCAAAACTTTTCGACGGACAGAAATTTACCACAAACGATGAAGTCATAGCCGCTGTAGAGGAGTATTTTGCAGGCCTCGAAAGAAATCATTTTATGGAAGGCATTGCTGATTTAGAACGAAGATGGAATAAGTGCGTAGAGGTTCACGAAAACTAACTATTGTAACTATACTTGAGACCTTAGAACTTGTATCTCAAGGTGGGTGGCGCATTTATGTTGTGGATGTCTATGGGCTCCAGTAACCACTTAACACCAGGTGGGCTGTGAGCTCGTCCACCCATATAAGCAATAAAAAAAAAGTCGAAAAATAAAATTAATTTTATCACGAAAAGTTAAGTGTTTGATTATTAGGCTAGTAACTTGTCATCCCGCCCTTGTATTATGGCTAATATACATTTTAATTTTAATAAAACTGTCATTTCTTATTATTATTATTATGTATCTTTATTTCAGTAAATAAACCATAACATTTTTTTAATAAGTATTACTTTTAATCTCAGTTACTAACTTAAAAACCTAACACATAAATATTTGACTATTTATTTTAAAAAAAAACCCAAGTCCCTGCTGCAAAGGCTATTAATTAGCAATCCCTCGATCTTGCTCGATATGATGTTCAGAAGACGAAAAAAATTAAGCAGACGCAAAGGCTTTTACGTAATGATCTATTTAGTGCCTTTAACCTCTGATAAATAATAAATGATCTAATAAATAGCTAAACTAAATAATTTATAATTTTGTTTATTGGACGGTTTTATGGACGGACGAGCTCACGGTCCATCAGGTGTAAAGTGGACACTGGAGCATATACTCGTAGACATCAACAACATGAATTACGCAATCCAACTTAAGACATGAGTTCTAAGTCGCAGTTTTTACAGTATAACGACCATCCATCAAACCGAAACCGGAACCTTTTTCGCGGCATAATTAGACAGAGTACAATAATTAGACAGTACCTACACGTGCGTGCTTACAACACGATTAGTAAACAATTTTTTTTTTATATTTTTTTTTCATAATTTTACAACCCTTACTTCGTTTAATTAGCACAGAAACCCAAGTACAAAAAAAAGCACATAAGACAGTTGATTGATTCAAGATGATTAAATCTTTTTGAGGGCCGCCACATTCTGACCGATGGAGAGGACGTGCTCTCATCGGTTAGCTAGATTTCTAAAGGAACACACGTCAATTGCTCTGGACAAAAACGTAGATAAGTATTGGCCGGTTGACCTAATTAGAATTAGTGGTATGTTCCTCCCCGGAGGGCAGATTAACCCACACAATAAACCTTTTCTCTAAACGTGACACACGCTCCAGTGCCGATCAATTGATCCTTTGCTTGGTTGTCGCTGTCGATTGAATGACACTTAGCTTATGAGCCGTTCGATTATAAGTAGAAACATGAAAAATTCATTCACATTGAAGGAAATCTTTAAAAATAATGCCAACTTACAATGTCAAAAAAATATTTTGAAACTAAAGTAGCTATGTAAAATTTAAATATATATATTATGCATCATGCGTTTCAATAATGTACATTAAAAACCTTTTTAACCAAATGTGTAGTCTGAATCTTAATAAAATGGCAATCCTTACATTCATAATATGATGCGAAGAAAATGTAGAACATTTCCATGACAAGGCAGCACTCATTGAAATGCATCAAGTCAGCTGAAAGTCACACAAAATCCGCATTACGTAACAATTCACGAGAATCTTTCACTCAACTCGACCAATAAATTCTAACAACGTCGTGGAATGCTTCGTACATTTCACGTTGAATTCAAAACTTGAGTACGTAATGATTGCATTGTGGCTGTGGTTCCTCAGCTACGTCAAAGGAAGACGGTAATGCAATAAAGTGATGCTCAAAATAATGTTTGTAAAAATGAATTTTAGCGTTTCAGCATTCAACTAAGCCAAATTCCGTGCTCGTGAGAAGATTTCTTGTGGACTATTATTATAGCTTCTTTATTTATTCGGTCAAGTACCAAACCGTGGTAGTCTGTTTTAGACTATTACTATTCATAACCGTGATGAAAAAAGCGGCTTTTCGATTTTTTTTCAATAACAATTTTGGGCTTTACGAATATGTGGTTTCGAAACCACAAATAGCTAAATGAAACCGCGCTTAAAACTTTAATTAATTAAATGCATTTTTTTTATATTTAATGTCTGTAATAACTTACAAATAAATTGTAAAGTCCAAGTTAAAATTTCAGAATAGGGGTAACTTTTTAAAGTAGTCACAAAACGCAAAACAGTCACAAACAGATAAACTTAAATATGGTAAAGATACGAAAAACAGATAAATTTAAATATAACAAGACAACGCTGGTGAGTAGTAATAAATAATTATTTCAAACAACGTTAAAAAAATTAAAAGAAAAAAAACTAGCTACAAGCCCTTAGGTCATGGATAGAGTACGGATGTACAATTACGGCTTAAAATGAACGTTGATTATAGACTTAATGAAATATACTATTTCGTAATCTAGAATATTAAACCAAAACTCAAAAACTAAAGAACATAATACCGTATTGAAAACGTTTGGTTACCATTTTCTAATATAAATATCCTTCTGTTTTTTGATAATTTCATTAAAAACTTGAAATGTCTTCATTATATTAATTTGGAATTTACGAATTCAGCAATAGCTATTAAGAAAATAATTACCTATAAATTCAAATTATTTGTTAGATATAATAGTATGAAAATTACTTTACTATAATGCCAGAGGAACAATTTACCCGTATAATAAATATTCCCAACAGGCCTACCAAGCGAGATGCCAGTGAAACTTTGCAATGCTCCACAAACTCCTTATTATTCATTGCAACTCAAGGTAATACATTGATAATTGAATTGGCAAACGTTTAATTTGAAAGCATTTTCTTAACTCTGAATTTCAAGAAATTTATAGTTTAAAATTTAATTAACGTAATAATGTTGATCAAAATGTTGTCACATGAATAATGGAGCGTATTTTAAAATATACTAGAGGTCCCGCAGTAGTCGAAATTCGACTATAATTAATTGGAATTGTAAGTTTGTACACTGTTATGATTGTATTTTATACTACATTATAAAAAATATTAACAAAGACAAACAATATTTAATCTATTCTCAATTTGACAACAGACGTCAAGAACAAAAGTTTGACAATAAATAGTATGCATGCCTGTGTGCGTCAAATACATGTTATGTAGTGTGTGTAATGTTTTCTTTATTGATTTAATGTACCTATTATGCATTATTTTAAAAAAATATTAGCATTGTGCGCTTCTTCTCTATATTCTCTATAAGTGTGGAAAATTTCATACTCCTCCGTCCGCGCAATTTTCGTAAAAAGAGATACAAAGTTTTTGCTTCACGTATTAATATTTTTATAGATTTAACAATTTAAATCAATACTACGAAATCTATCGACTATTTTACTAATCGAAATCTATCTAAAACTAGTTACTTTGTAGGAGTGTATTTATTATTCATGAAAGTAAATTCCACTGTAGCACTTGAGCTTAATCATGAGCTATTATGTAGATTTTGGAATGAAAGGACGGAAAAAATATGTTATTGCGTGAAGCATTACGTACATTACGTACACACGTTGACATAAATCATGTTCTCGAGTTAATCGTTAAATTATTTTGGGACTAAATCAAGCACCATATTCGCAAATAAAATCTAATGCTAAATAAAATTTAATATTTTTAAGCAGCAATTGTCGAACAATCGAAATAGTTTTGAACCCCATTACTTATTAATTAGAATAACTTTTCAAAGTAATTCGGTACTTGTCTTCATATTTAAATAATGGTTAGATAATGGTAAGACATTCAAAGAGCCGACCATTTCTCTAAAATGTAGTCATATCGGCACACAATCAAAGAAACTTTATCCGGACAAAGCGGTGATAACTCGCTGTTAATAAGACCCGTGGCAGCAGTTCCTACCACATGGCGCCGACCATTTTGTCTAGATAATATGATTTTAATTGAGACAGAGCTTCACCGAATAGAAAGGGTACTTGGGGGCCAATAAATTTTTATTCATAACCATTATCGCCAGGAGGACGTCAAAGGCAAATTTATGAAGAATATTTCCATTATCTTCCGGAATTTTGAACGATAAAACTCGCGCCCATTATCCTTCACTAAAAATGTAGGTAAATATTTTTTTCGTTTGCCTTAAAATGCCGGACGAACTCACGGTCCACCCGGTATAAAGTGATTTCTGGAGCTAATGACTGAAAAAACGCGATCTCAACTCAAAAAATATATTTGTATTTAAAAGCTAAGCCATTGTTACTAACGACTATCTGTTCTACTAAATAAATGCGTTGATAATATATTAAAACTGGATTTATTAGAACCCTGCTGGCAGGGCGTCCTGTGAATCCGCATGGGTTACTGCTACCTCTTAATTTTCTTTGCTGATGTTTATTGGTTCCAATAATAACTTAATCCCATATGGCCAGAGAGGTCATTCATCCGTTCAAGCAATAAAAAAAAGCTTTTGCTATCAAATTATAACAAGTCACCAAATGTAGACAAAGTCAAACAATACAAGTGCGTCATAAGTTTATGGCACCATTGAACGTAGATTAAATCGGAAAGCTATAAAATGAAACCGTGCGTATTTTAACGCGATGCAATTAACATGACACATTAACTGGTTCTATGACCGCCCCTGAAATTAACGGAGGCTGCATCAGACCGTGCCAACTGGCGAGTTAACGGCTATTTGCCTTTCATCCATTAAATATATTCGTGCGAAACCGTTTTGTACCTGTTTTATGCACTGTCGGATTGCGTTGTGCAGTACCAGATTCAAGATACGACGGGCGTATTCACAAGAGATATGTCATGAATTTTACAGCGATAGTTCACATGTCGTATCTGTTGCATTTGCCTTTTTCGTTTATTGAAAATTTCATTGTAGAACATTAATTGTATACCTTAAATTTTTGTATTATCACAAATCATTTTAAGTGGGTAGTCGAGTCAGAGCACGCCCGATGCCTATTTCGACCTTGAAACTTCAAATATCCCATCTTTGTGGTACGACGTGCTTCCTACCCTACAAGTTCGTTTGCATGACTGCTTCTCAACAGAAATTGGCTGGAAGGTAGTGCTTGTGCAAGTTGACACAGCCCAGGCGCCCCCTCCCACCAGTGTATTATTCTTAAAAATTAGAAAATTCATGATACCGAAAGCAGTTAGCTAGTAAATAATAAATAGTGGTAGAATTAGGAAGTTATGTAGGAAAAGGATGGAAGATATGTTACTACGAATGGATGACAGGAAACTACCAACAATAGCTCGATGAAGCATACCAGTCTTCCAGATATACTTGTTTTCATTACAATCATTATCATACGATACGATATTAAATTACCATTAAAGCTTCGATGTTTGAAAATATGTCATAAAAGCAGCATTGAAATAAAATAGCGTAAAAAATGACGTAGGTTACAGTCAATATTTTAGCAATGACGAGGAGTGGGTGCGTAGTGGGTGCATCTTATTATCTCGCACGCAGAATGGCGTTATATTGCTTTATGTGGATTTTTTTATATTTAAAAACGATAATTTAGGATTAGAAAGCAAATATAAGAAAATAATCATACCTACTACATATTCAAAGAATAACGCAGTGTGACGCTTATGAACACTAAACAAAACAAAAGACATTCGTTCATGTAACCTTTGGACGGTTGAAATTAAAGTGTTTTTCAATTTGAAATTTATTAACAGGTACTTCCTACGACACTCAAACCTCAAGTCTGAAGCTGTATGTATGGCTGTGTATTCGCACTATGATATCAATGGGCTCCGGTAACCACTTAGCACCATATTAGCCGTGAGCTCATTATCTACTCCTACACTATATACAAATTAAAAAAAATAAGGAATAATGTGCATGAATGATTTGTGTCAGAGTGTTTTAATATGTGAACTTGAAATCTTTCTAAGCAGTCAATCGATTCAGTCTCCTTATGTGTACGAAAAACTGTCGCTTTGTCTTTTTTTGCTTCTTCTAAATCTTGAGCACAAGCCAGCAAATGGATTTGTAATTTAAAACCGCAGCAGCCAAAACATTTTATATTTATTGGAGTTTCAGATTAAGCACTGAAAATGGATTCAGATTTGGTTTTCGCATTTCATTGTCTGATGCATTATTCATTTTGTTAGTCTCCGTTCGTTTTCCTGAGTCTCTGTAAATAAACAACGTTTCACCTCTAAAATTAATGAACGATTTGAATTAATTGATTCTGTATTTATTAAAATGAAATTAATAAATAATCAGGAACAAATGATTGTCCTAGAGACTGATTAATACACTTATTAGACAGACTTGTGTTCGTTGTGTTTAGCCGCTTAAATTAAGAATTGTCAATAATAATAAGTCTATGTACATAATATGGTCCTACCTCTTGTGAGTCCGTACGGGTAGGTACCACCACCCCGCCTATTTCTGCCGTGAAGCAGTAATGCGTTTCGGTTTGAAGGGTGGGGCAGCCGTTGTAACTATACTGAGACCTTAGAACTTATATCTCAAGGTGTGTGGCGCATTTACGTTGTAGATGTCTGTGGGCTCCAGTAACCACTTAACATCGCCACACTTGGGTTGTGAGCTCGTTCTCACTCCTAAGCAATAAATAAAAAAATGGCGTTCAAATTTTAATGGCTAAAAGTAGAAGTAGACTTGTCGCAGCGATACCACTCCAGCGCTATCGTTAAACTTTTTACCGCGCACGTCGGACCACTAAAAAGTGCCGTACTTATTCTGGCGGTGCCGCAGATAAATTCTAGGGCGATCGTATCTCGGGAGGCAATTAAGATAAGCGAACATTGTGCTGTCAGTGTAACTCACTGTGTGCGTTTAGCGGACATACGGTCGATTTATGCGCTCCGTCCGGGATTACCTAAAGCTACGCAGAGCTTCAGCGCCTACGCCCTACTCGCATTAGGCAGTTCACGTGTTACGACCGCGTAATGGTGACAAATGTGCACTCCGCTCGTGGACATTACACCAACAGGTAAATTCAGTTTAAGTAAATTATGAAAGCGTCTAAGGTTTATATACGCGCTACAAACCACAGAAGTTGCTTAGCACACGTTCACGAATGACTTTCACGATGATGGAATAATATCGTGTAATAAACATCGAACCTTTTTTTTTTTATTGCTTAGATGGATGGACGAGCTCACAGCCCACCTGGTGTTAAGTGGTTACTGGAGCCCATAGACATCTACAACGTAAATGCGCCACCCACCTCGAGATATAGTTCTAAGGTCTCAGTATAGTTACAACGGCTACCCCACCCTTCGAACCGAAACGCATTACTGCTTCACGGCGGAAATAGGCGGGGTGGTGGTACCTACCCGTGCGGACTCACAAGAGGTCCTACCACCAAAAATATCAATTTGTATAAAATACCACCGCCAGGGTAGAGCGTCCTGTGAGCCCGCAAGGGTAGGTACTACCACTACCACTCTGCCTATATCTGCCGCGAAGCACTAATGCACTCTAGTTTGAAAGATGACACAGCCGTTACATTACACCATCGAGATTAAGACCTCAAGGTGGATAGGGATTCACTTAGTGATAATGGTTACGGTCACCGGTAACGACTTAGCACCACGTGGGCCTTGAGCCCGTACTTTTCATTTCATATACTTTTTGCTTATAAATAAGTTCTACTAAAACCTAATCGTAAAGCAAGATGTTATTATTAAATACAATTCAATCTTCATGACCCCATTTTTTATATAATATGGTAGCCATTTGTTTTATTAGTATCGGTGTATGATACGCTCACGGAAAAAGTCGTTTACTCTGATATTAAAAGCATGATTTCGGCCAGAGAAATTGTCAGGAATATTTTTTTACAAAACATTACGTTTCGTATCGCGAGGGTAAGTGAGAAATGCGTTATCTTCAAAGTTATAAAAAGGGGCCTTTCACGAAGGTGGGTGTCCGGAAAGCAATAAATTAAAAAGTACGACTCCCAACCTTTTGTTAACAAATTGTGAGATATACTATGTCTTAGTGTTGAGCTCCTTTGTACCCTGACTGACCTCCTGGCTGCGCATGGAAGAAAAGTCGGAGCGATAATGATGGATGAGGCAGCTATTGCTTCGGGAAAATGTAAGTTTTGATGAATTATAATTTTTTACAAGGGCTTGTAATTTTAGATTTACTTGGAAGCAACATGCATTTATTTGTTAGATTTTACACATGTAAACAAACGGAGTATCTAAAAATAGACAATTCACATTTACCAAAGACAAGTCTTTAGGTAAGTTTCAATAAATTAAATTTAAAAAAAAACTGTCTAATAAAATTACGATGTTATGTAAATTTAATCATACTATGTATAATTACATTTTTACGACGATTTCAATAGTGAAAACCGGAAACATGTGATATGTTATAAAAGTAAGGAAAGTAACGTTAAATAATGGGAAAAGTATCCTATTTAGTTACTCACGAAAACCCGCCTTATCGCTGTAGAAATAAAGTTTATGTTTAATTATAGAATCCGGTGTTAATAATAACAATTATCGTTGAGTACGCAGCACGAGAGGGTGTGTTAATGCATAAGTCTCACGCGAGGCCACGGGCACTCACTCCCCAAGCGACCAGGAAAAATAAATCTAATTAAAAATGTAATCACGTTCGTTACGCAGATTCCAGATTTGAACAAAAAAAAGACTGCGGCTCGCTTCGTGACCGAACAAAATTGCAAATCGAGTATTTTGAATTCACGTCTTGACAAAGACGGTTCAATCTCATTTTAGCATGAAATGAACGAGTTATCTCTCAGGGGTATCGTTTCGATTTCACTCAGACCTAATCTCTAACTCGGAGAATAAGAAAACGAAAAAAAATATCGAAATTACTTATAATATTTATGTTTACTCATATTAAAATTCATCAAATTCTACAATTTTCTTACGAACAAGAAGATAAATAATGAACAAAAGCTCGACGGCTCTTTTAATTATTACTTTTAATTATAATAAAACGGATCTTTTGATTACTGGTGGTAGGACCTCTTGTGAGTCCGCACGGGTAGGTACCACCACCCCGGCTATTTCTGCCGTGAAGCAGTAATTCGTTTCGGTTTGAAGGGCGGGGCAGCCGTTGTAACTATACTTGAGACCTTAGAACTTACATCTCAAGATGGGTGGCGCATTTACGTTGTAGATGTCTATAGGCTCCAGTAACCACTTAACACCAGGTGGGCTGTGAGCTCGTGCACCAATCTAAGCAATAAAAATAATAATTATAATGTAAATACTAAAATCTCTAAATTTCGATTATTAGTGGCTGTGTTTGATTCTTTATTTGTTCGATGCATCCGGTTGCAATAAAGCTTTGTTTAGTTGTTTTTGAAACTTTAGGGTAGATCCCTGGTATACCATCAATGTTTCAATAGAAATCTCACAAGTACTTTCATCAAATGAGTTCATTTCAAGTTGAAATAAACTCATACTTTACTTTTCTCTTTCTATTTTTAGATTTATATTTAGTTTTCGTTGATTTAGATAGTCTAATGACCATTCTAATTGTTAATTATAAATGCGGACGGTCAGCGTTCTAATAAGACTACTCGAAACATCAATGTCGTTAGAATAACGATTATGTTTTACAAATCATAATTCAAAACAACTAACAGAGTAGGAAAAGCCGAGGAAACTGCAACTGATGCTGATAATAGTAAATCCAGAAGGACGAGTCGTCAGCTTGGATCTTCTGATTGATGTTCTCATAGGACAGATTAATTAAAAAAAAAATTGCAGCTCTGTGAACGAAATATTCCTCAAAATAGCTATAGGTTGTAGTTACGTAGCCCGTACGCCTTGGGTTTCAATCATCAAGTCCCAAGTCGATGGAAACAACAGCCGAGAACGAGCTCACTTCATTCGTGCCTTCAGAACTTGTGGAATAACTTAGAAATTCAATTTGCAAACGGTGAGCGCTGCAGTCCCGTTCAGGACCAGAGAACCGCTGCATATGCACAGACTTGGATACGCTGAAATTCGTTGAAATAAAACATAAATCTTTAGCGCACGACTACTGTGAGAAATTAGAAATAATAACAAACTTTCGATGCTGAGGTGGCCGTTGTTATCATTGCGTTTATTATAAAGAAAATAAATGCGTATATTTTATCTATACTATCTATACTCGTACTAATATTATTAAGAGGAAAGATTTGTTTGTTTGTTTGTATCGAATAGCTCCAAAACTACTGAACGGATTTGAAAAATTCTGTCACAGTTTGGAAGCTACACTATTACCGAGTGACATAGGCTATAATAATTTAAAAAAAAAATTTGAGATCCTTACTAAAACTCCAATAATGTAACCCAAATTGTAAAAAAATTCCCGAAAATATTCTGTACATCCCGTGCCCTACGAAAATGATTGATGATAGAATTAAATTAATGTATTACGACTTTGTAGAACACATTATTATTTACAAAAAATATCGTGACAGCATAATAATATGTCTAACTATTATAGTTATGCCGCAATAAGTGTTCTTTTATTTAAAAAAATAAAACAACGTCAAATATCGTTGAATTTTTTGTTGAAGACCCGAGCGGAGCCCGAACGGGCCGCTAGTAATAAATAAAGATGTTGAATTACATTGAAATTATATTTGGAAAAGAAAAATATCTTTTAACACCGTTTTCATTTGAAAATCGACGAAACATAAGAAACATCCAGAGGATTTATCCTGCGAGGGAATGAAATAGGATATTTCTGAAAATTTTACTTCTACCCCGTGTGAACTGAACATATGTTTTTGTTATTTTTGTAGTTCAACTGATGTTCTCGTGGCTCTATTGTTTTTAATGTATAGTTACTGGATCTCGTAGACATCACAAAAGATCGCTACCTTAGTAATGTGACGTGTTGTCAAAAAAACGATTCTGCGAACACTGGCTATCTTACTCATAAAATCAGAACGGAGTATGCTTCACCCCAAAACAGACAGGATGGTAGTTCCTATCCATGTTAATAGAATACGCTTTGACATCTTTTTTTTAACCACATGCCAAGGTACGCATTTAGTTATAAATGTCAGTATGTGCCACGGAATATGAAGCTAGGCATGATCGCATCATTAATTCCAAGTGTTCTGGGCGACTTAGGTAGGTACCAATAAATAATTTGAAGTATCATAAGTGTCATGCTCGATTTAAGCGCAAGGAATCTCGACATAATGCCCGCGTGCTCCAATAATCGCTTAAAAACATATCGGCCGCAAGCTGATTTGCCCGCCGTAGCTAATGTCTTTTTTTAAACGACGGAAACTATCTGCATCACTTATATTGAAGTAAGCAATCGCGTGTTCGGGTCTGTAGGACTGTATAGATGTTATTCCTATACAACAGAGACTTCGATCGCATTACTAGAGGTGAACTCCAGTAATCACTCAACATCGAGTAATCATTTTACTCGTGGTAGGACCTATCGTGAGTCCGCGCGGGTAGGTACCGCCACCCCGCCTATTTCTGTCGTGAAGCAGTAATGCGTTTCGGTTTGAAGGGTGGGACAGCCGTTGTAACTATACATGAGACCTTAGAACTTATGTCTCAAGGTGGGTGGCGCATTTACGTTATAGATGTCTATGGGCTCCAATAACCACTTAACACCAGGTGGGCTGTGAGCTCGTCCACACATCTAAGCATTAAAAAAAGAAAAGAAAAAAAAGAAAAAAATATATCAAACAGCACCAATTCGTTTGCCCATTTAGTTATTTCGAAATTTCTTAACATACAGTTCACCCGAAATTAGATTTATTTATATTACTCATTCAAAACGATTTAATTTTACTGGTTTTTATGTATACATATTTTTACGTTTAGGATTACTATTTATATCTTCGTGTGTGTTTTACCTCAAAATAAATACATCAATACAGTAAATGTTTTCATTTCATATTTATATTGTTACTATAACATCACTTTTTTTTTTTTTTTTTTTTTTTTCCTACCTATGCTGATAGCCTTGAGAGGCTATTTCAGCTTCGCCCTAACGTTAGTAGGTGAGCTCGCGGGGCTCAACCGGAGAGTTGCTAACACTGACCCTAGCAAGAGCAGTGCTTCGCAGAATCTACCACCGGATCGGAAACGCGACCCACTGAGAAGATCCGGCGAGAAACTCAGTGGGCTGTGTCTATGGGTTAGTTCACTCGTCGAACCCTTCGTCGCAAGCGACGGGTTCGACGAGGACGGTGACCGGTGCTTGTGGTGCCTAAAAGCACCGTTAATGGATCAGGAGGATCCGTAATGACGTGCTTTGGGCGACGTCGACGGTTTACCATTCGGTCTACTGGGTCGGGTATGTAATTTCCAGCGGCTACGATGAGAGGGTTCTCATGTCGTGCCGCCTTCTCAAAATGGCGCAGCGATGCCGACTGTAGATACTTACTAAGGGAGTCGAGCTCCAGGTCGTCGTGGAGATCCACATTCCTAAGGAACCAAGGCGCTCCGACGGCTATCCTGCAGAATCGTGATTGAATAACCTGAAGGGATTTCAAGTTGGTGCGGGCTGCGTGAGCGAACACTACGCTTGCATACGTCATGACGGGGCGTATACAAGTTTTGTAGAGAGTTACCTTATTACGGAGGGACAGTTTGCTTCGACTACAAAGCATTGGATAGAGTCGTCCTAGAATAAACGCGGCGCGGTCGCGTACCGTTTTTATATGGGGACGGAATGTCATCCCTCTGTCGAGGGTGACACCTAGATATTTGACCTTCGAGACCCACGGAATGGGCTGGCCAAAGAGAGTGATGGGACTAACGGCGGAGGTGTTTGCGCGCCTACTACGGAGTGGGATGCTCGAAGTGATGTTCGGAGGGCGACCCCTTTTGAAGAGCACCGCTGCGCTTTTCGTGGGGTTGATGTCTATTCGCCACTTCCGGAACCACTGTCCCAGGGTGGCTACTGCGATCTGGAGTCGCCGATGAAGCAGCGACATCTTCCTACACGAGTAGTAGATAGCCGTGTCATCGGCGAAGAGCGCTAGATGGGTCTCCGGAGACCGGGGTATATCATTGATATACAAACTAAATAATAACGGGGAGAGCGCGGAGCCTTGCGGGACTCCGGCGGTCAGTTGACGGGGACGAGAACGAGTTCCCTCTACTCGATATCGAAACGAACGGTTCGACAAGAAGTCTCGTATGATGAGCACGAGTCTGTCTGGCACTCCCATGTTGTACAGTTTATAAATTAAACCGTTGTGCCAGACTTTGTCGAACGCCTTCGCGATGTCGAAGAAGAGGGCGCCGGTCGGGATTTGTTTACGCCTATTTAGTCCTATCAGAATGTGCTCCGTGAGGCGGTGCACTTGTTGTACGCACGAGTGTTTTGAGCGGAATCCGAACTGTTCGTCAATGAGAATTTTGTTCGCGGTAACAAAATCCCAGAGGCGTTTCCTAAGGAGCCGTTCGTAAATTTTTCCTATCGTCGAGAGGAGACTAATCGGACGGTAACTAGAAGTTTCGTTTGTCGGTTTGCCCGGCTTATGTATACCGATAACGTCCGCTTCTTTCCACACCGCGGGAAAGATGCAGTGCGTCATAGCGGCATTTAAAATTGTAGCCAACATTGCTATCAGTTGGACTGGCAAAAATTTTAGCGCGCGGTTGTGGATGCCGTCGGAGCCGGGTGCCTTCCTAGGTTGTAGGTTGTGGATCGCGTCTCTAACTTCGTCAGTGGTAATGGGGGGTAACGCGTCCGAGGGCGGCAGGGAAGCTCTGCGCTCGACCTCCCTGTCGACTAACTCGGTGTGTTCGGGGTCCGCGTGTTGAGTGCTGGTGGTGCACTGCTCTTGCAGTGCATCGGCCAGCAGCTCAGCCTTGTCATCGTCATCGAATGCCGGTGGTTGGCCTGAAGGGCGTACGAGGGGAGGCATAGTAGCGGTAGTTTCGGATTTGAGAGTCCTAGCTAGTCGCCAGTATGCTTGGTGGGAGGGCGCGAGTTGTTCTAAATAACTATGCCAATTATCGTTACGCGCGTCGCTTAAGCGGGAGTGGACTTCGCGTTGTAGACGACGCATCCGAATCCGGTTTGAATGCGTGGGAAGACGATCGTAGGCCCGGATTGCCGCGTTCCTAACTCTTAAGAGATTCCTAAGATCGGGGGACAGTCTGATGCGGTGGAAGCTGTCCTCCACATCGACTTCTTTAGAAGATCTAATAATCGCGGAAGATATGTGATCGGTAATGATGTTTATGGATTCGACGGTGTCCTCGGGGGATAGATTCGAATCCGGGCCGTAAGGGAGGATTGGCGGAGCGGTGTCGGCTAGGCACGTGCCCAGCTTATTCCAATCCACCATGGTCCTCGTAACAGTGACTGGGTTGTGGGGGCGACCGAGCTGCATAACGACAGGTCGGTGGTCTGAGTCGAGCTCTGACATTGCTTCGATGGAACGCAAGCGCAGAGTTACGTTCCTAAGCAATGCCAGGTCTATAGTGCTCGGACGGAGCGCGATGTTATACGGATAACATGTTGGAGTTGGGGGACCGACTATTTCAAAGGTGAGGTCGTCTATAAACGCGTCGAGACGCCTACCGTTGACGTTTGTACGATGGCAGTTCCACCTAGTGTGGTGGCAATTTAGATCGCCTGCCAGGATGACAGAGTCTCCCATGCCGAACAGTGACTCGATGTCACTGCTCAGAAGGGGCTTGTCCGGGGGGAGATAAGCGGATGCGATGACGATCGGCTGGTGTCCCGTCAGCGAGATACGGCACACTGACGCCTCGATATGTAAGAGCGAGGGAGTATCGAGAGGGACAACGTGCAGGGCCCGTCTATAGTAAATGGCAGTCCCGCCTTTGGAGGCGGTGAGTCTGTCATTCCTAACCATGACGTAGTTCGCGACTTTCGGGTCGCGACGCGAGGGCTTCAGACAGGTTTCCTGCACTAGTAGAATATCTACAAGATTATCGCGGAGGAATTCGAAAATTTGATCGCGTTGCCGCGCGAGTCCGTTAGCATTGTAGAATGCTAACGTAAGGGAATACGGTTTTTCTCTACCTTTTTGCGCCATTGATTACCGGTAAAGATTTTTATAAAGTGCGGGACACGGACTCGTATACGTCCATGTGATCGAACGCGGCGGCGAGTCTCTGTTCGGGGGTTACCGACCTACGTATCGCGTCTGCGAACGATCGCAGACGGTCGAAGTTAACAGCGGTGACGAAGTCGCGCACGAGCGCGAAGTCGTTGACGGCAGAGGGTTGCGGGGGGCGGAACGCGGGCGCGGGGCGAGGTGCGAGCAGGGGCTGGGGCGCGGGGCGTGTCGCGAGCGGGGGCGGGGGTGCGGTTTGCGTTCCCGCCTTCGTATACGGCAGCGGCTTTTTCCACGCTGAAACCGTGGGAACTGCAGCCGGCACGAAGGCAGGTTTCGGCACTGAGGGTGCCGAAGTCTTTGGGCCGACGGTTCGCGGAGCTGGGAGGGTTGAACGCTTGCGCGGAGCCCTAGGACATCCACGGTAGTTCGCGGGGTGCCCTTGCTTAAGGCATAGGACACAGCTTGGAGGTTCGGTCGCGGTTTCCCTAACTCGCGAACAATCTAATGTGGCGTGATCGCCGAGGCACTTTACGCAGCGGGGGCGCGCGTGGCAATTACGAGCCGAGTGGCCGTAAAGCTGGCATCTGTAGCACTGCCCGGGAGTGCCACGTTTATGGGGGGCTTCGATGGAGACCCCGGATAGGCCGCAAACTGTCGAGAGGCATGAGATTTTCTTTTTTGCCTCCGGGGTTGGCTCCAACGCGACGAGAATCATATTATAGGGCTGCTTGCCCCGCCCACTGTGCATCCGATGCACACTAACTATAGGGAGTGACTGAGCGGTCAGATCCTCCTTTATGTAGTCAATGTCTAACTCCTTGGGGACTCCGCGTATCACTACGCGGAGCTCGCGGTCCTCCTGAAGAGCATAGGTGTGAAAACCTATGTTCTCCTTTCGGAGGTATGAAGAGAGGGCCCTATGGTCGCCCGGCGTTGCGACCTTTATCTGAATCCCATGCGCGACGTTACGCGCATGGGTGTAATTAATTTTGTTGGCCTGAAGGGCCTGGGACACGCGATTCCACGCTGTCTTCTCTTGGAGTATCAGCGGGGGCGGGGCAGCTACTTTAGGAGCGGGCGCGGGCTTGGGACGCGGCGGTGGAGTTACGCGGCGAGCGGAGTCCGACTCCGGTGTTACGACTACCTGCGGGCGGGAGGCGGTCGCGGATTTAGTCTGCTTCGTCGTGGAGCTCCGGGACTCCACGGCGCGAGAACGCTTTTTACCGCGCGTTACGGTTTGGAACCCATCCGAGGTTCCAGGCTGAGGGCTTGACGCGGATTCGAAATCCATCTCCGATTCGGTATCGGAGCCTGAACTCGAAACGATCGAGGTCGCGACGGACGAAGCGCGCGATGACGTAAACGACGCGGGCGCGGGGGTGGGGGTAGCGTTAGGCGCTATGTGAGCCGCATCGTCGGAACGTGCGCTCGAACTTAACGCGGCGGCGGGGGGCGCGCGGCGTGCCTCCGAGGCACGGTTGAGAAACGCGGCGACGGACGCGGGGGGGAGGGATTGCCACGAGAGGCCCTATACCTAAGATACTCGGCCCTAATTGTCGGGTACCTTTCCCGGAGGAACCCGACAAAATCACTGTCACTAACACTTTCACTATTGTCTTCCATGCTTCGGTCTTCTTGCCCGGGGGGGGCGGCCCCGGGACTTTTGTTGAACTCGCCGAAAGGCGAGGCCCCGGATAGGATTTGTAACCCCCCTGTGCTGCAGGACAGCAAGGAGCAGGGGGGGGGAATGCCTATGCCGTGAAAACGGCAATCGGCGGGGAAAAGGAAAGGAACCCGCTCGGGCTGTATAGTGCTACAGCAGGCAGAATCGCGAGCGGGGGTCTAGTCTTGAAAAAGACTGTTGTTTTTGGGAAGGGTTAGGAAATCGCTAGCCTGTGAGTGCCACAGGAAGCTGAACGTAGCGATTGGTTTTGCCTTGAAAAAGGCAGTTGGTAAGGGTGGGTTCGCGGTTACAAAACTTTAGCGCACAAAAATGGACCTCGATACGCAGATCGCAAGCGACCAACGGATCGGCACGTCCGCACTACTGAATTGTACGCACGATGTATTCACGGTCACTACACTGTCGAGCACAACTGTGAGTTCAGAGACGCAGCTCGCAAGCGGGCCACGGATCGGAAAGCACGTCCGCGCACGACCGAGTCGTGAGCGAGAATGATAACATCACGAGGTCGACGGCCATTAATATATCAAAGTACGAGCTAATTGAATGATGTTATTGTGAAAATCCAGAAATATTTTTTCTCGCTAATAAGGAAAATAAATACACAAACAACGTACTAATGAATGAAAACATCATTATGTAGTAAAAATAACAAAGAAACAGGTGCTTATTAATAAAATACCCAACGTAATAAAAAGATTTGTAATTTCATAATAAAACGATATCGAAGAGTTTAAATCGTTACTATTTTACTACTACTACTACTTTTTACTACTTTTTAATGTGAAATTTTGAATTTAGTTATCATTAAGGTCATGGCAATAAGCCATAGAATATTCTCACCCTAATGAATTGACTTAAAACCAGCCTGAGGCATATTATTCAAATTGATATTGGAGGGTGCTAGAAATAAAAAAAAGAGTGAAAAATGTCGCCTGGAGGAAATTCCGGAATCGTATCCGGTTCACCCATTTCGTTTGATGCACATCTGATGTCCTTACTATATTTTAGATAAATTTCGTGAAAGTTTTAATGTTAGCTTTTAATTAATTTAATGTGAGTTTACTCCAAAGCTGGACTGTACGTGCCAAAAATAATCACTGCAAACGCGGTAAACTAAAGCGGTAGGCAGCGGCTTGGCTCCGCCCCTGACATTGCTGACGTCCATGAGCGACGGTAACCACTTACCATTAGGTAGGCTGTGCGCTTGTCTGCCTGCTCGAGCAATAAAAAAATACGTACTATGAATTACGTGAACGTAAAAAACAAATCAAATATACATCGCTTTTATGTCAATTTCCATCATAGATTTCGACACACAATAATTTGTAGATGAACAGCAATAAACTTGAATCGCGATTCTCACCCTCGCGCTCATAGAATTTTACAACGCAATATTTTTGATCAGTTATAACGATAAAAGTATCACACCTGGATAGGCGTGATCAAAAACTCTTTAATATGCATTAAAACAGATTCACTCTTTATTTTATTACGTGAACATTTTCGATCGAAGTGTTTTGATTCAGTTACTTGCACAAGCCGTGTTATATGTTTTAGTTGAAGTATGTTTTTCAGTTGTTTCTTGTTCACTTTCCAAGCGAAAGCTAATACAAAAAACAATATTATAAAACTGCCTCGACGGCTTTTCTTTATATTTTCCGAAGTTTTTCTTCGCTGCTTGTTCTGCTCTTACTGCTCTTCTAATTATTACGGATTTCATTTTAAAACGCTTCTGTTTTACCGCCTTTTAAAGCATATAAAGTAGAAAAAACAGGCACATAACGTGAAATATTGAATTATTAAAGAATAATAGATTGCTATTATATTTATTTCGCGATACACACGTACCAATTCAGCCGACAGAGACGACATAAAGTACGCTGGTAAACAATAGGCAGGGAACGGGATGCAATCGAGCAATTACGTCACGATTGTGAATTGTTTATATAATTGATGGAGCAGGAAAACTCGTGGACGCAAATAAAGGAATGTAGATCACAAATACAATATTAATTTAATAATGTATTTTGAAGATAAAAAATTTAATTATACTAAAAACGAGTATTAATATTGTTACGCCGGTAAGAGTAACGCCATCTATCGCCGAATAGTCGAACGAGTATCGAAGGATCTATAGCACCTAGAACGCTCGAGAAGTACAACGGCATCTATTGTCAGACACCGGAAACACAATACTAGAAATGTGTGGAATATTCTCGATAAATCTAGGGATGTGATATCGGCTATAAAAGCGTTGCAGAGATGGCACGCAGTCAGTCAGTAATCAGAACTACTCGAAGCGAAACAGCGAACGGATCACCTGAAGCGAAGCGGAAGAAGCGGATTGAGAGTTTTAAAGTGTTTTAAGTGATCAAGTGTTGAACACAGTTTTAATTTATACTTCGGTAGATTTTTTTTTTATCCCGAACCCCAGCTCGTAACATTATTTAAAGATATATTACGATCAAATTATTCAGATGGAATCATGTGAAGGTATTATTAAAGGGTTATAGTCGTAAGAAACCTTACTGTAAGCCCGCACCATACTATCTATTTCGGAACACATAAAACAAACGCATTACATTCAAGTCTGAGGAGTTGGACATTCGTTATATTGTAGTCCATTGAGACGACGACCTCAAGTATCAATATGAGTGGTGGTTTCACAATGTATTTGATCTCGTTCACTTATCTACCCAATCTATATATAAATATATAAAAATGAATTGCTGTTCGTTAGTCTCGCTAAAACTCGAGAACGGCTGTACCGATTTGGCTAATTTTGGTCTTGAATTATTCGTGGAAGTCCAGAGAAGGTTTAAAAGGTGAATAAATACGAAAATGCTCGGAATTAAGTCTGCCGGGTCAGCTAGTAAATAAATAAAACCCTCTTGATTTGCGAATCTTAAACTTTGTCTATATAAGAACCCACATAATTCTAGGTCCGTAAATTCAAGCAGATCCAGTTCAACTCACGGTTATATAACGTAGGCACAAGAGTTCGATAACCTGTAAAAAAATAATACATTTCCCTTTATTCGCGACACGGTAATATTTTTTGCTGTTCTCTGTCTCCAAAACATGTTACTTTTGTTTCAGTTGAAAAAGTGAAACAAACTAGGGAATAATAGAAAAAGTTTGAGTTGCGAATGTCATAAATATTATTTTTCTTGTCGATGAAATCGATGGCGTACGGGAAATGTCGCGCGACAATCCGCGACGTGATGTTTGCTTGTTGATCGTTAGCCGCGTTCAAAACTATTTTGTTTTATCATAATTCTCTTTTACCATAGTCAAACTGAATTTTGTTTATTGGAAAACAATCGTTCCAATAGTTGAAAACAATAGTTCCGTTACTCCGAACAGAATAAGGAAACTTATATTGTAAAAGGTAATGTGAGTTGAATTGAATACGAAAGTAATAGGAAAACATGATATGTTAAAGTCGGAGTTATTTATTCATGAACAACTAAAAATGCGTTTTTATTTTACTCTCTGAATAGACGAACGGATTGCCTACATTGAGTTTGGTAATTGCTAAAGAATCGTGATTAAAGAACACACAAACCTGAATGACGCTAACGTATCTATCTTATCTGTGTTATGACACAGAATAATAGCCTATTATATAAGATATATTTCTTTAATGCATTTATTTTCAAGTTACAAAAAATAACTGGATGAAAATTATTTTTTACTAGCTGACCCGGCAGACTTCGTAGTGCCTCAATCGATAAATAAAAGACCTAAACTTTTGTATAAAATAAACTTAAAACAAACAAAAGGAATCCGTCCGACGGGGGACACATTAAAGGGAAAACAAAATTGTTATTTTTATTTAATTCCGAGCATTTTCATATTTATCTACCTTTTAAACCTTCCCCGGACTTCCACAAATAATTCAAGACCAAAATTAGTCAAATCGGTCCAGCCGTTCTCGAGTTTTAGCGAGACTTTTTTTACAGCAATTTATCTTTATATATAAAGATTACTTAACTTCAAAATTTAATAGAATATTCAGTAATCTAGCTACTATTGTCTGAAATCAAATAAATCCAGTGTATTTAAACTCTAAATTATTTAAATATACTTGCACCATCAATGCATCTAATTTACCCTTAGCATATGTCCTGTTGTCTCTAAATAAACTGCTTTAATTTCCCCGGAGCCAAGCGAGCTGGTTGCACTGAGTCCGCAATTTGCTGGCCTCGGTTTTGTTATAAACTCCTTGTCTTCAGGCAATACACCTAGATTTAGTCGTTCAGACGTTAGTGTTTACATTAAAATTAGTCATTTCTTTTTATTGAACGCTGAAACGGTTTTTAATCGATTTGTACCTATTGGTAGACGAATTCCACTTAATTTTAAGTTGTCAGAGGGTTCAACACAACTTCAATGCTGCAACTTTAAATATGATGTCGATGTGTTTGTTCATTGTATTATGGGTATAAGAGTGGTAAATTTTGACCCCGTGTAGTTGCTGCTTTCATATTGTGATAATGATACCTAGGCGGCACTGAAAATTTCGGGAATTAACGAAGTGACACAACATTACTATTTAAAAATGTATTTATTGCTTTTCGAAGTATTCTCCGTGAAATTTGACACATTTTTCCATACGATGAAACCAATCATTGAGTTGTACGGCGGATGGTCTAATAATTCTATGTTTTCTTGCTCTAAAAACTCTTTTGTTCCGTGCGCGGTGTGAGAACTCGCATTGTCGTGATGGAGGATGATGCGGCGGTTGCAGTTCTCTTTACGGAGTTCAGAAACAACCTGTGGCAAACAAATGCTAGCATACCATTCTGCATTAACCGTTCTTTGTCCCTCAAGAGGAATAGTCGTAACATGGCCGGTTTTGGAGACAAACGTGGCCACCATTTTTTTTGCAACACTCCGTGAACGAACAATTTTTGTTGGCTTTAACTCATTTTCGAACACCCAAACTCGTGACTGGTTTTTTGTTTCGGGTTCGTACGCGTATATCCAGGATTCGTCTCCTGATACAATGTTGTATACAGCATTTGAGGATCCTGCGTGGAATCTTTCGAGAGTTCTGACGCACCAAGTAACGCGAGCCGCTTTTTGCTCTTCACAGAGCGAATGCGGTATCCATCGGGAAAACAACTTTTTTACACCTAATTGTTCATGCAAGATTATTTGTATTTGACTTATGCCAATGTCTAAAGTTGCCTAAATTTCGCGGTATGTCACATGTCGATCTTCCTCAATCAGCTTACGCACAGCATCAACGTTTTCTTGGGTGACTGCAGTTTTTGGACGACCTTGACGGGGATCATCACTGAGCTTGACACGTCCACGTTGAAACTCAGCAAACCAGCGATAAATTGTGGTTTTGGATGGGGCTTCATCACCAAATGCAGAAATCATCCGGTCAACACACTGTTTTTGTGTTAAACCACTTCGAAAGTTATAATAAATCATCGCTCTTGAATTTTCTCGAGTCAATTCCATTTTCTCAACGACTAAACAAGTTTGACAAAACCTCGTGACAAGACCGAGAATCTTTTTTTAAATAAATAAATGGTATTCGATTTTTAAAACCAAGAAGTTGTCAATTAAAAAGATTTTAATATGACAGGAACAGTGGAAATATTCTATTCCCGATACTTTTAGTGCAGCCCTCGTAATTTGCGCTAGACACTGAATACTAAGTGGACCTTTTTTTTTCGGGTTGGGGGCCGTACCTCCTACGAGGTCCCCGCACCTAGGAGACGCGCGGGGTATGAGGGACTTGACGATCTGCAGATGTTGGGAGCAGACTGCGGGCCCAAGGATATTTTAGGGCCCTACCGCACTAAACGACTCACCTGCACTCTTACACCCGACGTCCGATCTCCGTCCAGGGTCAGAACCCGGTCAGAGTAGGGGGGTTTCCGCGGTCAACACTACAACCAAACTCGCGGCTCTACCCCGAGGACGCCCGACTGACGGGTCGTCGAGGCGATAATCGACGACCAACGACGCCGATCTTCGCGGTAATACTAAGTTAACCACGCCCAGCTACATACACATAATATATATAAAATAATAATACCAAATTTAACAAGTTTTTATTGTACTTTTTTTAATGTTTTGTAATAAAAATTCTAATGTTAGACATAATAATATGGTTAATGTGAAAAAAAATCTTACAGCTATTATATAAGCTTTTAGTTATATTTTTAACTAAAACCATTTTCTGTTTTATTATTTCACTACCCCGTCCACTCGACTTGTATATGCGGATAACTGACTTAATTCACACAAGAAATCTTCGCTTGAACTGTTCCCTTGAGTGCTCTCTAAAGACTTTTCACGAAAAACCTAGAAAACGCTTCGCCACTTCTACAATTTATGGCAGTAGTTAGGCTAACGCAGCCTCCGTTGTAACAAACAGGTAACAGCCACAGTCGAACCAGGTTCCTCCCCTCCCTCTCGACTTCAGTAACAGCACCATTAAGGGATTAGGTAAAGAAATCGAAAAAGGTCTTTGAAAGAGCACATTACAGATAGGTGCACGACGTATAAATCAGAGACGAGATGCGAATGATTCATGAAATTTAATTACCCTCATAGATTTGAGTTTACTAGCGGTCCCGCAGTAGTCGAAATTCGACTACAATTAATTCTAATTATAAGTTTGAACATTATTATGGTTCTATTGTCAAAAACTATTATACTTATATAATCACAGATTTCGTCAAGAGTACACTATAGACAAATAAACAATATTAACCTATTCTCAATTTGACCACAGACTATAAGCAACAAAAGTTTGACAATAATGTAGAATATACATATGTGTGTGTCAAATACATGGTAGTGTGTGTAAAGTTTTTTTGTTGATTTAATGTATTATTAATGCATAATAAAAATATATATTAGCATTCTGCACTCCTTCACTATATTCTCTACTAGCGACCCGCCCTCGCTTCGCTTCGGAAACATTAAAACACACATGAAACCAAAAAAAAAAAATTTTAAAAAAATTAAATAAAGTAGCCTATGTTCATCAGGGACAATGTCGGCTTCTAATGGAAAAAGAATTTTTCAAATCGGTCCAGTAGTTTCGGAGCCTATTCGAAACAAACAAACAAACAAATCTTTCCTCTTTATAATATTAGTATAGATATAGACAAGTGTGGGAAATTTCATACTCCTCCGTCCGTGCAATTTTCGTAAAAAACGGTACAAAGTTTTTGCTTCACGTATTAATATATAGATATTCGGCTATCAGCTAATCGCTCTGCCAGTCCGTAGATAAATGTGGTTATTATTGAAATGTATTTGCAATGCCAATCTAGGTTGATTTGAAATTAAAAAAGTGCGTCCGTCAAAGTACACAATGACATGTCAGAAGTGAATGTTCTTTGGCAAACTAATTTTTATATTTATAATCATAGTAAAGTCTTAGATGATGAATATTAAATTAAAATTCCTCGGGATTTTTTGTAAATAGAAAAAAAACAACCTTAATTTAAATTTATACAAAATAATTTTAGATTAATTATTATAAAAATCCAATTTTTTTTTAAATGTAAATTAAAACACCACGTGTTTTTTCAATGTTAGAAATAATTAATTATATTTA
Organism: Bombyx mandarina; assembly: GCF_030267445.1. Lineage (NCBI taxonomy): Eukaryota > Metazoa > Arthropoda > Insecta > Lepidoptera > Bombycidae > Bombyx > Bombyx mandarina. The sequence goes on along the minus strand of NC_143212.1, from coordinate 11,544,396 downwards.
TAAAATTCAAATTTAGAAAAGAGAATATAAGAAATATTTTTATTTTATATTTTATAAAAAAGAGTATATTAAATTCTCAAATGACGAGTGGAAAATTAAAATGCCGTATGCTATTTGTAAATGTTACAATTTCTTAATATTTATTTATAAATTTAACGCACTGTTTACACACTGTATACATGTACTAGCTAAGTCGTCGTGGCCTAAAGGATAAGACATCCGGTGCATTGGTATTTAGCGACGTCGCGACGTTAGCGATGAAAACTTCGACATCGACGACGCGTCGATGCCATGTTGAATACACCGTTCTGGTCCGATCCTCGAAGTCAAGCAGTCAGTTCCCACCTCTGGGCTGGGGCTCCCAAATACCAGCTACTTCTATTTGACTTCATACAGAAGAGGGCCGTTCGGATTGTCGATAATCCCGTTCTCACGGATCGTTTGGATCCTCTGGGTCTGCGGAGGGACTTCGCTTCTCCCTGCATTTTGTATCGCATGTTCCATGGGGAGTGCTCTGAGGAATTATTTGAGATGATTCCATCAATCTCGTTTTTACTATCGCACCCCCCCACCGGAGTAGAGTTCATCCATACTACCTGGAGCCACTGCGTTCATCCACAGTGCGTTTCCAGAGATCTTTTTTGCCACGTACCATCCGGCTTTGGAATGAGCTCCACGGTGTTGCCCGAGCGCTATGACTTGTTCTTTTTCAAACGAGGCTTGTGGTGAGTACTCAACGGTAGGCAGCGGCTTGGCTCTGCCCCTGGCATTGCTGAAGTCCATGGGCGACAGTAACCACTCACCATCAGGTGGGTATGTTCGTCTGCCTACAAGGGGAATAAAAAAAAAACAACATCGGGCGTGGTCGGTACTTGATCAGACCGCCTGGTTACGTATATCCAGACGAAAAAATAAAAAACTAACATACACATTTATCCTATATTGTTTATTTATTTATACAAATTACATTAAACGCTACACCAATTACTATAATTAAAACAGCTTTTATCAAAAAAAATGCGTACAAATTCAATGCTGACATTTAATACTTAAATAAAAAACCAGTACCGATAAAGTGAAGCATGTATTTTCGTGTCACTAATAGTATTATTATCGCTTTTCATCCGTAAAAAAATTACCCTCATGCGTGCAAAGGAGTTTCACTTCAAAAATCACCAATGCAGTCCCGGAATGAACGACCCACCAATTCTTCAAATTCTTCAACATTAGCTGGAGCAGAAATAGACAGGACGGTATTAACCTGTGCGAGCGCACAATACGCCCTACCATCAAGATTCATTCATGTATTAGTTTACTACATACAACTACCAAATTTTAAAATAATGTGGCGATCGAAATAATCTCGGAGAAAATACTGAGACGTATGATTTTTTTTTCTTTTTTTTTCCTACCTATGCTGATAGCCTTGAGAGGCTATTCTACCTTCTCCTTGACGTGTAGGTGAGCTCACCGGGCTCAAACCGGGAGTGCTACTAACACTGGCCCTAGCAAGAGACGTAGGGAAAGACGAACTGTACTCAATCGCAAGTCTAAAAGTCACGTCAGTGCATCAGTGACGATAAATTACAAAGATAATTTTTTTCCGCCCATAAATCTGTCTGTTGAAGATGCGAGAAAATTATGTTTGAAACCAAAAAGCTAAAGGAATAGATAAAAATGTTAAACGTAAGGTAGTTTTCCGCAGGAACCCTTGCCTTACCGAGATTTATGGCGGATTATTTCCACAGTATATCGCACTCTAAAAATCTGCTCAAATTTGTGACTGAAAATATTTCATATTTTTACTAAATTTAAGAAATTACTTTATAAATCAACAGTCCAATATTTTTGAAGATTGTTCACTTACGCGTATAATATTAAAATTATAATTAAAAGCCATATACAAAGTATAATATTCATAGGCCTCTTTACAAAGAAGACAGGTGCGAGAGTATAATAATTATAAAATAAAAGCGAATGATTCTGAGAGAGATTTTGATAGCTCAATGATGGATAGACTCAAACACAGGGGCGTCGCGGGAGAATGATGGGCATCTCATTGTTCGCAAAAAGTATTTTAAATTCAAATCAGACGATGAGGAGTTTTCGCTTTTATCTTCAAAATATTATTTCAAAAGTTGCTTAAATATTCACAACATTCACTTTTTAAAACTTCAAATCTACTCGTCGTCTAATGGTTTTAAAACTTCGGTTTTTTTTCTGAATAGAAGGGATTTCAATGCTTTATGCTATTGTATTATATCGTAATTTTCTTTTCAATACTGTTGGCTTTGGCATTCAAGAGTTACGTTGAGGCGGAAACTATAAGATGGAACACTTGATGATGATACACACAATATTATTTATGTTTAAAGCTCTCATACATATATTCTTATAGATCTACAAGCTCGTGTTTCATATCTGAAATAGTCTGTGTTCAACAAACTTGTATCACCTGACTCCACTACTCTCCGATATTAATCCAGAATTTATGGTTGTTTCAACTGTGGATATGTACCACTTCACATTATTATCGTCCGTGTGAATATCGTGTGCGTCATATTCGTTTTATAATAAGTAAACACCAAATACTCCGATAGGATTTTATCCGTATTTAAATGTTATTGTTTATTTATTTATTCTGTCATCCAAACGTGGAATATGTTTCGTACTGACTTTTTTATTTTATTAGACACAATTGAAAAACATAATAATTTATATTTCGAATTTATGTATCGAAATATTTTCTATCAAATAAACATTTTCATCAAATTGTAGATATTATTAGCATTCACACTAGAGGTACAATTTTAGTATAAGCTTTTAGCGAAAACATGCTTGAACAGTCTGGCTCGCTTCTACTAAAATAAGTTCGGATCAATACAAGCCCAGTTTAGCTATTAGCACGGTCTGTTCACATCGGGCTTCAAATAAATGCAATATCGACCTTTGTCGTCCTTTACCGTTGTCCATTTATTCGACAAAAGCGGGAAAAGACAGGCACAAAAAAATAGACGCATCAAAGGGGCAATAGCCCTGCGTTCATCGCAATAAGTAAAGCGAAACAACACTTATTTTCATAATTTCACGGTCGTATCTAGATCGTGTCAGATGTATGTAGAAAAGTTAGTTTTAATACTCATTTGTTGTTATTGAATTTGTATTATTATATTGAGTATAAGTTTTTTAAGTTTAAGTTTATTAAACTATGGTGGTGTATAGCTGTCATAACTAATGTTATCAATACTAGTCTCAAGATCACTTATTAGTAATGTTCAGATGAACACCAAATGCCCCTGGCGAATTTAAATATGAATTAAATAAAAAATTAACGGCAGATAAGGGTATTATCGAGAAAACATAGAAATTTCAACGAATCCCTTTGTTTATCTTCTAAAATACATTGTCAATCATTGACAGCAAAATTAAGATTTTCAAAAAAAAATTGATATTTTTCTGTATCTACTAAAACTCAGAGAATGAAAAAAGATGAGAGAAACGGTTTGACCCGCTTCAGAGGAAGCGTGACCCCGGCGTAATAACGACAAAAGGTACTTAATCGTCGCTGTGCGAACTGGAATTTCGGGTGTGCAGGTAAACTCTCCGTTTATATGGAATTGTCGACAGGCAGCCGGAATGAATTATAGTCAGTCGTCACGGTGAGACGTCACACGATGTTACCTCGTTAGATGCGAGGATCTATGTCCGAAGACAAATTATTGAAGATAAAATCCGAAACTTCCACATTTACTACATAATCTATGATGGATCCTTCAAAATTTATGCCCTGGTTATCTTTCAAGATCGCTCACGTAATTAACTGAAACTTATAGAAATTGATAATCTTAAACAAGTAACCATGAACAAAAATACCTGCTTTCCTAATTTAACATATTTACTGACATAATAAAATGTTTAACACTAATGAGTCTTTACAAATTAAACTTTTTTATTGAAAAAGTGTTGATATAGTGTTTGTCGCATTTTTAACCAATTGTAGATAACCAATAATACTTTGTATATTCTTTACTCGACTCTAACGATTTGTGTCAATGGGCGGAGTTCATCAATAAGGAACTTCGTTCCAACAGAAAACAAAGAAGTTGTAGCAACTCAAAAATATACAGTGGAAAGTATTTCTTGATTGTATGTATCTAATCAATTACGATGATGGTGAACATTGCAGACGCGAAATAAGCAAAAACCACGAAATACTGTAAAATTTTTGAAATTTGGTAGTTACAAATTGTAGGACACAGACTGCGGACAGAAACGAGATCAAGCGGCAGTTATGCGGTAAAGGAAGGATGCACAGTACCTTATGTAGTCCTTACTGTAAGCTCGTACCGATAGGCGATGAGAAACACCAACAATTTCACTTATTTAGTTCAGCCATTACATTTTCTTCTTGAGCCGATGTCGCCACGCGATCTCGCTCGCACGCGTCGCTAGGTAATGTGCGGGAGAGGAATGGGACAGGATTTACAAAACCAAATTAAATGTTGCTATCTTCAGAAACTTATTGAGGTTAGCGGGGATCCGCTGGATGCAGGCAGCGCAGGACCGGTCTTTGTGGCGAGGCTTGGGGGAGGCCTATGTCCAGCAGTGGACGTCCATGGGCTGATAGATAGATAGATAGATCTTCAGAAACCAAAAACTAACAGTTCTAAACCAGCGCAACCAAACATGAATATACAGAAACAAAAAAAAATTTTTTTTTTCTCCGAGCCAGTAGTCGAAGGCAAACTAAGCAATTTAAAGCTAAAAATCCGCATTCAACTCGTTTCTCGTCTATTATACATCCGATTTAAATAGAACAGGCAATTGTATGTTTAAGTCAGAGCGTCTAAGAGAACGTAGTATCGCTACGGAGCAGGCTATTTTCCGGTACGTTGGCCCGTCGACGTTGGGCGAACCATCATCTCGAGGCCTTTCATCTAAAATGACACCTCACGCCTTAAGTTTCGCCTCCCTCAGCTTTAAAACAAAAACGTGATCAGAATTTTATTATTTATTCTATTTACATGAAAAACGTCTTTAATGAATTTTAATAACACAACACGGAACGCAAATAATACAAGTATTCTAAAATTCTTAATTCCTTCTCACGTGTACGCGATATAATATTAAATTCATTTAACAAACATACACTTTTCATACAATAGAATGAATAGGTATTTAACAAAAATCAGTGGTACGTGTTCATTAATTTTTGTTGTAGAAAATATATCTATTGTGTGATTCGTATCTCATGTTTCTGAAGGTGACACCTGTACTGATGCTATTGACAGACCGGTCATGCCCTTTGTTAAGCTTTAAGAAGTTCCTTACAAAAAAATAAAACTTGCTAAAAACATGTTTATGAATAAGTATTCAGAATAGTCTAACAAGAATTCTTGAGAACATAACAAGAAATACTTAGTTTTTTGTTAATTTATGCTTTAAAAGTTACTTACTCGATATTGAAAGCGAAAATGGAAATTATTACCATGCGAAAAAGCTCTTTAAACAGAATCAGTGAGCATATATAATCCGACAAACAAAACACATTTTATTGTTTGTTTTCTTTTGTTATTGGCAAAACAAAATGTATTCCGTTTGTTTTGGTGACATATTTTTGTTCTGTTTGTAAGGTCGAATCAAAAGGTAATAATGAGTTGTGTGGTATTCGTGACCGAAGAGGGAGTTATTTAAGTAGAGCAATAAACCCGGGCTATGTCTCAACCGGCGCCAACCCCGACCACGCAATCAAATAAGTCGGAGTAGAACCAGTGAAATAACGACCGGCAAAGAAAATCATTCTTCAACATACATTGAAACAACTGAAGTTCTATAAAGTTCTACTAAGATATTTTCAATTATTACCAATACCTATGATTCGATAATCATATTTAAGTCTATCTCTGTCCGATGAGATCTCTGGCATCTGAGTATACGAGTATCGTGTCGTAATTAAGTGTAAATACACAATTCTCATTAATTTTAGGGTTCCGTTAAAAATCTCCGATATCCGAATGTTAAAACCATTTTACTTTGAGACTATTGATTGACACGAATAATCATCCTATTCTTAATTGACTTTGTTTCTTTTTTCCGTTCGCAATTTTAATTTAATTTTTATGTTTTTTATTCTTTAATTAATTTCTTATTAAATTTATTTACGGTAAAACATTACCCTGAAGCGTGATGTTAAATTGATTTTTTCATTTATAAATATGACTATGTTCTATTTATGCAAAATATGTAATTTAATCACGTCTAGAACACATGTAAATTTAATACAACAGCGTTTTTTAAAAGTCAGTACTAGTTCATTTTAATTCATAAATAAATTCACATAAATTATAGACATTCATTAAATCTTTTCAAATATAATTTTAATCTTTATTTCTTATTGAAAATTGACTATAACAATGTATTGTATCTTATGTTTAACTCATATTTGCTCCAAACTAAATTAGCATCTAAATAATGGATATAATTAATACAACAATGTCACTGATGTCGATAATTAATTTAGGATCAACATGAATTTGGCGCACTCCTGGATTTCATTGTGTTAATTTGATATGATTGTTCAATGTATTTTGTGTCGCGATTGAACTACGAGAATTTCAATCGTCTAACTCCTGACTCAAACAATTCGTACGGTATCGTGTATTATCTATAATATATTAATACGTGAAGCAAAAACTTTGTATCCCTTTTTACGAAAATTGCGCGGACGGAGGAGTATGAAATTTTCCACACTTATAGAGAATATAGAGAGGAAATGCACAATGCTATTTTTTTTTTTAATAATGCATAATAAATACATTAAATCAATAAAGAAAACATTACACACACTACATACCATGTATTTGACGCACACACGCATGCATACTATTTATTGTCAAACTTTTGTTCTTGACGTCTGTTGTCAAATTGAGAATAGATTAAATATTGTTTGTCTTTGTTAGCTGTGTAGTCTTGGCGAAATTTGTGATTTTAGAAGTATGAAATACAATTATAATAGTGTACAAACTTACAATGCCAATTAATTATTGTCGAATTTCGACTACTGCGGGACCTCTAGTTACTATTAATAAAGTTTGAAATGATCTTTTTTTATTACGTAGATGAATAGAGCAGCTTTCGGCTTAACTGGTAGTACACAGCTACATTCGCCATTACTTATTGGATTGGGCCATGACATATTTTACCTATCTATAAGTCGTGGCCCACCATTGTGTTTGATATAAGAATAATCGATTCGACTAATATTCTCAATTAAATAGTTTCGGAATAAAGGGTACATAATAAACACATTATTCTTCTGCCAACCCTTAAATTTTGTTTTAGGCAAGGTACTGACCGTAATATGATCCGTAGTAAAAATAAGATCCGGATCCCATACACATCAACAACTTAAATGCCACCACATACCTTGAAACATGAGTTCTATGTCTCAATTTTTACAGTATAATGTTTGCTCCGCTTTCAAACCGAAATGCATTACTGCTTAAGGGTAGGAATAGGCAGGTTGCCTACCACGAGTGCGGACTCACTAGACGCCCTATCATTAGTCAATACCAGTTAGTAAGCGTATTAATAGTATTCATACAAATTTCTATTAAGTGCGCAAACTATCTCCGCCAAATAATCACTGTCCCTATGATATCTCTTTAGCACATGAACAATCTGTATATTCTAGGTCGAGGTTACATTAAAAATAACTTGAATCACTTTAATATGATAAAATTTATTTTCGTAAATCACATTCAACGTTGTTGTTGTTGTTGTTGTAGTCCTAGGGTACCACGCTGGTACATAGGGCCCTCACAAGTTGTCTCCACTTTAACCTGTCTTGCGCTTGCTCCTTGACATTACTCCAGGTCACGTTGGCAGTTCTAATCTCACTCTCTACGGTGCGTCGCCAAGTGTGTACAGGGCGACCAGGTCTTCTCCTGCCAAGCGGTTGCCGCTCAAACGCGATTGATGCTGCGTTGACTCCGCTGCACCGTAGAGTGTGTCCTATCCAACGCCATTTCCGATGAGCAATGTCTTGCGCGATGGGATTTTGGTCAGTTCAAGTTCAACGTAAGAAAGAATAAAAAATATTGTATAAATCTAATTTATGTGAAAATCCCAACAATGCTCAATGGAAAAAGGGACTCTGAAAAGTAAAAGTATAGGATTAACAATGCACTCTTCTTACGCAAATCAATAATATTTTCTCCAGACATTTTTACCCCAAATGTAATGTTAAATAAATAAAATCCGAACTGGAAGTTTTCAGATTTCACAGCGACCGGATGCGTGCAAAGCGAAACGCTATTCTCAATATTAAATGTAAATGATGAACATTAGAGCTGAAGCTTTAAGAGTAAAAGAGATCTTGTGTTTTTCTAATTACATTTTCTTAGAACCTTTTATTTATTTATTAGTTTAACATTGATAGTATTCGAGATATTTAAAAAAAAAGAGACCTGTTTAATGATATTGTATATCCAAACCTTTTGCAATCGTTTTTGGGGGAAGAGGGGTCGGGGAGCAAATGAACCACAACGAAAAAACGAACTGATAACAAACAATCAAACGTACGAAGACTTTTATGAAATATAATATGCGGTAGGCAGCGGCTTGGCTCTGCCCCTGGCATTGCTGAAGTCCATAGGCGACGGTAACCACTCACCATCAGGTGGGCCGTATGCTCGTCTGCCTACAAAGGCAATAAAAAAAAATTAGAAAGTAAAGTAAAGTAAAAGAACAAATGGAAATTAATATTTGCTGCTGGAACATTTAAATTAAATCGAGCTTAAAAAAACACATTGAAATAAACTTACTACTCGAGAACCATCTCAGTACTACAGTCAGACATACAAAGAAACAGACAATTGCTTTAAACTTATAGCACCACCCTTTTTGCTTCGTTGCTAAAAACAAGACAATTTAATAAACTTTACTGAGCTCTCAACCCCGTACGAAGGCAATACAAAAGGATAATTCATTCTGAGCGAAGAGTTAATTCTTTTATTGCCTCCATACCGTCCGTACATGCTGTGAAAAAGTTAATTAATTAAAACAGGAACTGAAATCCGGTTTTGGAAAAAGAAAACAATTCATTAAATATAGAGCGTCTCAAAGAATATCAATCTTGCAGGGTAATTTTTTTTATAACCGCTTATTATATAATCTTTACCACTTCTAGAGTTTTAAACAGATTTCTTATGCTCAAAAGAAGTGCCCCGTAGTTTCAACCCGATTAAACTTGTATTTTTTTTTAAATATATATAGGGACCTCTAGTTCTTTTTGAACTAGAGGTCCCACAGTAGTCGAAATTCGGCTATAATTAATTGGAATTGTAAGTTTGTTCACTATTATGATTGTATTTTATACTTCTATAATCACAAATTTCGCCAAGACTACACTATAAAAAATATTAACAAAGACAAACAATATTTCATCTCAATTTGACAACAGACGTCAAGAACAAAAGTTTGACAATAAACAGTATGCATGCGTGTGTGCGTCAAATACATGGTATGTAGTGTGTGTAATGTTTTCTTTATTGATTTACTGTATCTTTTATGGATTATTTTAAAATAATATTAGCATTGTGCACTTCTTCTCTATATTCTCTATAAGTGTGGGAAATTTCATAATCCTCCGTCCGCGCAATTTTCGTAAAAAGGGATACAAAGTTTTTGCTTCACGTATTAATATATTTTAAAAAGAATAGTAACATGTTGCATTTTCCTAAGACAATGTTTTCTTGTGTTCATAGATTTGTAAATCCGTTGATACTTAAAATAACCAGTGACACTTTCGTATTTATCGCGACTGACTGACTTCGTCCGACATTTGATCTAATTCCGTTTATCTATTTTTGCATGATTGCTTAACAAACATACAAACTTTCACATTTATTACATTAATAACCAAGAACCGAGATTCTATATAACCAATAACACTATAGGTCACCGTTGATCACAAGCATTTTTCATTTTATTGTATTTTAACAGTAGTTCTAAGCGCTCTTTATACATTACTGGTTTTTTACTGGTACCATTTTTACTGGTGGTAGGACTTCTTGTGAGTCCGCGCGGGTGGGTACCACCACCCTGCCTATTTCTGCCGTGAAGCAGTAATACGTTTCGAAGGGTGGGGCAGCCGTTGTAACTATACGTTAGACCTTAGAACTTATATCTCAAGGAGGGTGGCGCATTTACGTTGTGGATGTCTATGGGCTCCAGTAACCACTTAACACCAGGTGGGCTGTGAGTTCGTCCACCCATCTAAGCAATAGGTTCATGGTAAACTAATAGTTCTTTTACGGGCGTATTAATTTCATAAACACATTAATTCAGATTTAAAATGTAAGGTTTTGATTGTTGAAGAAAACATTATCATTTCACACATACATCCATACAAAATGACTTTTCATAGTATGCTATTTTGTGTGACACATTTGTATTATTGGCAATGAATTTTGCCAAAGCAATTTACAGTAAAAACAAATAATAAGAACTTGAATATATAATGTAAATTATGAATTTAATTATATTATAAATAATAAAACTAATATATTTTCTACGGCCTCAACGTTATGTTCGTAGTGGTGGGAAATCGACTAAGACGCCCGAGACCGGTAATTTGTGTAATGAATATTCAGAGCTTCACATTGATGATCACCGACCGCAAACGCTGGTCTTGATTGGCACCAGCCCGGACTATCATACAACAGAATATTGTTATTCTATGTAGCATATTGTATAAGTAGCAGGATTGCTGAATAAATACCCAAGATCAATTAAGGAGGGCTCGTGCGTATTTACGTGGCGAAGCAGTCATGAATTCGACGTTGAAGGTTGGGACAGCTGTAAAACCTTTGCGGCTCGACCTCACGTTTCAAAATGGTTGGCGGTAAGAATATTCTGATGTGCATGTCCAATTAACACCAGATGGCATGAGCTTCCCTGCCTGTTCATAGCAATCAAAAGAACAAAATCTTTGACACTTTCTGAACTCTTAGTTTGAAACAAAATTTTAAAATAGTGAAAAACTGAACAAGCTACGCGTGCTACTACGCCGGATGCCTGAGAAATCATTTCTCGGAAACGAGATGAAAAATTATTAAGCCAAAAAAAGACGCAGGTAATAACAAATTAATTATTTAACAGAACGGAATGTTCCTCGCGCGGAACCCGCGAAAACAAAATTTGAAGGAGTAAACCATAATACGATCAGAGCGTTGTTTAATTATGTCAATACTCTACACCATTCACCAGAATTTGAAAGACTCACACGGCTGACCGCTTTAACTATAATTTCCGTATACATTTTCTCTTATTGCCTTATTGTAATTGTGGAAACATAATTGTCTTATTGGGTGCATATACGATTTACGTCCACTTAACTATTAATTAAAATTTGACAACAATACTTATATATTGTCAAATTTTAATTCTAATTCTATTTTGTAATTGATGAGATATCCAAATTTTTGGATAGTATTGTCTGTGGTTGTCGCGAATCGCGGACGTAACTAATTAAAACTAATTTAACGGAATAATCTTGGGTATATTGTATTTATTTTATTATTTCCGAATTTTTATTCCTTTATAGACTCTGGAGACATGGACGACTGAGGTGCTATTAGCCTATATAGGAATATTGTGCTCACATTCAAATATACATATTTACTGGTGGTAGGACCTTTTGTGAGTCCGCACCACCACCCCGCTTATTTCAACCGTGAAGCAGTAATGCGTTTCAGTTTGAAGGGTGGGGCCGTTGTAACTATACTGAGACCTTAGAACTTATATCTCAAGGTAGGTGACGCATTTACGTTGTAGATGTCTATGGGCTCCAGTAACCACTTAAACCAGGTGGGCTGTGAGCTCATCCACCCACCTAAGCAATAAACAAAAAATAAGTCATACGTTGACAAATATAAACGCGAGATTACACGGTAAAAGTAATTTTAATTGTATTCCATTCCAGACCGCATGTACATATTCGGATGATCACGCATTCACATTATCAGCAACGCTTCGATAAAGATGTACAAAGCTTTTGTGAGGCTTAATATACGTGAAAGGCGGCAGACCACGAGATTTCACCCAGAACATTCCGTAGTTTGTCTCTAAATAATAGATGATCCAACAACCCTTGCGCTCGCTAGTGCTGTTATTTTCGATCGTATCCGGCCTTCAACTGAAATAACAGGAACATATTGATCATTGATTATTGATTGACGAAATAATTCAATCATCTAATAATGGACATATGTATGTATATTTGTTATACAATCGATGATTATATATAAACAGGTAACGAAAAAACGCGCCATTTTCTTCTCTGTTTCTTCTCAACTAATATTTTTTGTAGCAGCTTAATAGATCAGCTTTACCGTTATCAATAAAATAGTCAGTGTTTTCTTTCCAATTGCGTATTTTATTTATTAGCTATTGACGAGCTAATGTTATATTTAAAAAAAAATAGTAACATATTTTTAGAATATTTCTAACATAAGGAAAGAGAAAGTTTCATACTTGCAATGAATCTATATCTTGAGGTACCAGTACTTACATTCCAATTTCAATCGTTGGGCGATTTATTTTAATTCTAATCTTTCAACTTTACTAACAAAGCGTGCTAGTGTAACGTTTTATTTAAAAATCTTAATCTTAATTTTGATTGATGACTATAAATACGTAATTATAGTGAAACGGAATTAATTGTATAAGAAAACTATTTGGAAGTTGTACTTGTCGGAGATCTACTGATTTGGTATAAAATCGCTAGTACCTGCTTAATTATTTACAGTGCTTGCTAAATAGAAATCTAGGTACCCAACTAACTATCAGGACGAAAGGTCAATCAAGTAACCGCCGTTGCTACGCAAAAGTTAACCAGTATATAAAGAAATAGAGAAAACATACAGGTAGTGAGAAAAGGTACAAAACCAAATTCAAGAGGAAACCACAGGTTATTATAATCGTCACGATTACCGTGAATGTCTATCTACTGATAGAAGAAGGTTTGTTCGATACACGTGGCAAACCCAATTTTAAATAAAATATAACAATTACTAAGTTAATTTTGTTTTTTTTTCGAATCTAATGTGAACATAAATACAAGGTATTATTCGGAAGAGTTTCGTGTCTGTATATACGTGGGTGGATAAACTGTTTACCAAAGAAAAACTAACCAGCTATAATGGGATAGAAAGCACACTTGGAGAGATAGAAGATATTAACAACAGAACCTACACCATTTAATTAATTACGTGCGCAGACTTTTGTTTGCTTCGTAAGAACTGCTTATGTTTTTCGTTTCGAAAACATACCATAATTAATAATTAATTGCGTTACATTTTCGTTCTATATATTTTAGTTTATTGAATAAACTTAGGTGAAATCCTTTTGTGACGGACTATTGATGCTGAATAATGTTTTTAATCAATAGGACCCTCAGACACAGCCCACTGAGTTTCTCGCCGGATCTTCTCAGTGGGTCGCGTTTCCGATCCGGTGGTAGATTTTGCGAAGCACGGCTCTTGCTAGGGTTCGTGTTAGCAACTCGTCAGGTTTGAGCCCCGTGAGCTCACCTACTAGTTAAGGTTCCGCTGATATAGCCTCTCAAGGCTATCAGCTTAGTTAGGAAAAAGAAAATCAATAGGGCATAAAATATAACTATTTATTTATTGCTTAGATGGGTGGACGAGCTCACAGCCCACCTAGTGTTAAGTAGTTACTGGAGCCCATAGACATCTACAACGTAAATGCGCCACCCACCTTGAGATAAGTTCTAAGGTCTCAGTATAGTTACAACGGCTGCCTCACCCTTCAAACCGAAACGCATTATTGCTTCACGGCAGATATAGGCAGGGTGGTGGTACCTACCCGCGCGGACTCACAAGAGGTCCTATCACCAGTAAAGTCATAAAGTATGTATAAAGTATATATAACAGCTTTATAATATGTATTTAACGTATGGATTCCAGTGTTATGAAGACCATACAATTATATTTTTTGGGAATTTTCTGTTTTTTGATAATTAAAGTTCTATTTCTTATCTAACACGATCACTTTTTAAACTGGAAATAACTTAGCAAACTGAAAACTGACGATTGCAAAAATTACTTCTCATATTTGTAACTGTTTATTGTAATACCTATTTGTAACTGCTTTATCAGTCGATTTTGAAATATTCGCATCATTTCGTAAATTGCTCATTTCTAAGTCACATAACAAATGTTTACTTTATATTAGTAACGTAATTGGTTGCTACCGCAGATCTTAAAGGAGCCCTCAAAGGGACGTCGAATGATACGTATATTGTATATATTAGCGAGAGTTGTGCGCATCCACGCAGGAATCTATGAAATCCCTCAACCCGCATGACCCCAAGCTTTATGGCTTGAATAATGAATGCCTCACGACCTCGCTATATTGCCCTGTTTTCGTTTTTAATTTTCCATTACTTACCTGAATAAATTATGACAGAGAAATGAACGAGACAGCGTATTACGTTGTATTGATTATTAACAATGAAATTTCGTTTTGTTATCTTCATATATTTTTTTCGTATGTAATCTCATCAGATGAAGTCTTGACTGAGCTGTAATTCTATATCACTCTCACATCATATTATTTCATTAACTATTAAAAATAATTATATACGAAAATTGAAATTACAATTAACAACATTTTCATGTCAAGAAATAATTCTTGGTAGCTTGCCACTAACGATTTAATATTTCTTATAAATTGCTTTGTTGTCTTAAACAAAGGTTTTCGTTGCGACATCCGAAATATTACTAAGGTGATTTACTGAATCGAAATGTGAGAGAATTAAGGAATAATGAAGACAGCCCCACCTCGACAGGAAGCCATTCCTCCGTCGCACGTCGTTCCGGTGCGACGATATCCGGTGCAGCTCAATTTCCTGAGTTGTGGAATTCTCGCCAAGTTTTTATTTGCTCCCTTGATTTAGCGTCCAGGTTGTTTCATCTCTATGCAAAACCGTTTACAGCATATTAGGTAGTTTTAAAACGATTTACTAAGTTCTACATGATTGTGAAGGATGACTGGAAATTTTAAGGATTATTAGGTATTAATGGCTCGTTAGATACAAGATTAGCTTTAGACGCCTCAAACTGAAATGTATATATTTTGCAAAGTTAATTTTGTTGTACTAAAAAGCTTAATTGAACCTTTATACATAAGTAAAATGAACTTAAATCACAAACATGTTGGTTAGAACGCAATGAATATCCTAGATTTAGTAATTATCTTAGTCGCCATAATCGGTATGTCACGGATCAAACCCATTTTTTTTTTTTTTTTTTTTTTCGGGTAGAGGGCCGAACCTCCTACGAGGTCCCCGCGCAAAAGGGGCGCGCGGGGCATGTGAGACTCAACGATCTGCATGGTGTTGTGAGCAGACCGCGGGCCCAAGGATTTTAGGACCCACCCACTAAACGACTCCCCTGCACTCTTACACCCGACGTCCGATACCCTCGGAGATCAGAACCCGGATGAGGTAGGGGGGCTACCGCGGTCAACACTACAACCAGACGGCGCGGCTCACCCCAAGGACGCCCGGCCGACGGAGCCTTCGAGTCGAATCGAAGGCTCTGAAACGTCGGCCGTCTCGGTACGGCAGCCCGTCGGGCCGCCCAGACGGTGCCGCTGGTGTCCCGGAATACCCCGCTGGACCAGAACCAGCCTGCCGGGTCGGGACGCGATACACCGTCGATCGGTCGCTCTATTCACTCCACGGCAGCGCGCTAGAGTGCTGGTAGCGCGCCGCGCGGCCTCACCCCCTCAGGTCGCCCCTTGACCTTCACCGGGGGGAGGCCGCTACCTACAGGGGCCGGGACGTACGGGCGTATTCCCGCCTCCGGCCCCCGGCTCGACGGCGACGGATCGGTGCGGAAAGGGAAGAGCTCTCCCTCTCTCGCTCCGCCGCCTCCTTCTGCGAGATGGTGGACTCGCAGAAGTCGAGCATCGCCTTCCAGGACGCGTCGCTGCCGAGCATCATAGCCACGACGCGCGGCAGCGAGAGGTCCTCTCCTATGACCGCGACGAGGGCGGCGCGTTGCTCGTCGAATCCAGAGCAACGCGCCAATGTATGTTCCGCTGTGTCTTCCTCGTCGCGGTCCGCGCAGTGGTGGCACTGCGCCGTCGGTTCCCTTCCGGCTATCTTATGCAAGTACCGGCCAAAACAACCGTGGCCGGTAAGCATTTGCGTCAGCCGGAAGGTGAGGCATCCGCGGTCGCGGCCCACCCAGTCCGCGAGGACCGGACGGACCGCCTCGACGGTACGGAGGCCGGCCGACGGGTCCGCCAAGCGGCGAGACCACGCCTCCAGCACGGACCGCCGAGAGTGGAGCCTCCGCGCTCGAACTACACCTTCGCTGGGGCGCCCTTCCCCCCTAGAGCGGAGGTCGCTACGCCACCTGTAATCGGCAGCGAGCGCCTCCGCCTCCAGGTCCCAGGGTGGCGCCCCGGCGAGCAAGCACGCCGCCTCGAAGGAGACGGTGCGGTATCCTCGGATCGCCCTGACCGCAATCGCGCACTGCGGACGTCGCAGCGCCGCGACGTTCTTGCGGGTCAGGGCGTGGCACCATATGGAAGCGCCGTATAGTGCCATCAATCGCACCACCCCCATGTAGAGGCGGCGCGCCACCTGATCGGGACCCCCGACGTTTGGAAGCAGCCGGCTCAGAGAGCCGGCCGTCGCCATCAGTCGAGGGCCCAACTTCTCAAAGTGAGCGCGGAAGTTCCACCGACTATCCAATTCGAGGCCGAGGTACCGAAGACCGGTCACCCCGACCCCGACGCGGACGCCTCCGATCACGAGGTGGGCACCCAGAGGCGGCGCTCGTCCCGGCCCGTGAAAAAGCAGGGCCTGTGTTTTGTCGAGCGCCACCTCGAGCCCCAACCGTCGGATCCTAGTGACGACGTGTGCCACGCCTGCGCACGCCAGACGGGCAGACTCCCGGTAGTCCCTCCCCGGAGCCACGACCAACGTGTCGTCGGCGTAACAAATTACGCTCAACCCGGGGAGGGGACCCCGTACGACGCCCCGCAGGACCCAGTCGTAGCTGATGTTCCACAGCAGGGGGCCCAGGACAGACCCCTGCGGAACACCGCGCTCGACCGGAAAGCGGTACATCGCCCCACCGTATCCGATGCACTGGATCGACCTGCCCTCGAGGTAGGAGCCGATCAGTCGGCGGAGGTATGCGGGGACACCGTGATACTCCAGCGCCCCCGCGATCACCGACCAGGGCAGGGTGTTGAAGGCGTTCCTTACATCTAAGGATAACGCCATCGCCACCCCGCCCCGGGATACGGCTTCATCAGAGAGGGCCCGCACGCGCAGAATTGCGTCGATAGTCGAGCGGCCCTCTCTGAAGCCGTATTGCTCCGCCGAAAGATCGGGACCCGTCTCGGTCAGGTGCCGGACGATGCGGGCCGCGACGATCCTCTCGAGCATCTTGCCCGCTTCGTCCAGCAACACGATGGGGCGATAGCCCGCGGGTGAGTCCGCGGGGCGCCCGTCCTTCCGCAGAAGGACCAGTCTGCCCGTCTTCCATTTCGACGGGAACCGTCCCGACTCGAGGCACGCTTCGAAAAGCCCCCCGAGCCGGTCCCCTAGGGCCTCGAAGGTCAAGCTCCAGACCCGGCCGTGAACGCCGTCAGGGCCGGGGGCCGCGTCCTTCGCTCTCATTCTGGACACGGCCGACGGATCAAACCCTAACTTACACTTTTTTCTGTTCAGCAGTGAGCCGGTTTGATATTTCAGCCAATTTCGGCGATTTAAGAAAATTTAGATACTCTTTCGTAATCTTTCAATTATTTTAATATTATTGTGACATTGAAATTTTTTTGTATGCCAATTGTCAAAGCAAAAATAAACAGTCAACGTTTTTTCGTAAAGTTATATTTTAATCGTAATTTAACTGAGTTCCAATTTTTCTCTCCAAGATAATTATTTACACAAATTAAAATGCCTTGGGGGTGGGAATGCCGAGCAAAACACATTAAACAACTACCATCGAAGCCTACAGAGCGTCGCCGAACAAGTCACTCAACTAAATCTCCCGCACCTAATCACTATGAATTACCTCAGATATTCTGTAAGCAATTTTATATATAAAGACTACGGATTTCCGAACGGTAACATATTAAGCATACTACAAATAATAGTTAACATATTAACTTATTAACCAAAGACGTAACATACTGAATTGCCATGAAATATTTGAAGACCAGGAATGACGCTCGCGGTTCTATTATCTGTGGTCCTTCCGATCACTACTGCTATGCTACGATGGAGTGATAGGTAGGCAATCAAATAGGAATCACCAAAGCCCTTACTTTGATTATTTGATCATATATCCTTTTAGTATCTATTTATAACAATAAATCACAGCATTCATAATCATGCAACTAAGCTAACACTTTGTGAAAAGTATAATTATATATTAACGAAAATTTATCCATTATATCTAATTAAAATTTAATAGTAATAAAAAATGAAAGAGCCAAATATCTGATAAAGAATTAAATTAAAGGACATCGGGCACCTTTGTATGGGACACTTACCTACAGCGAACAAAAATGAAATTAGGTCTGGTGGATAGGCAATTGAATCTAGTTTACAATGGTATAGGTCCCATATCTGTGAGCCGTGGGAATAAGGAGAAACTGGACATTAAAAAAATAAATTTTTTTTTACTTTTTTGTGCAATAATTCAAGAGGAAAAAAGGAATAAAAAAAACATGTTTTTCTCTTTACTTTTATTCTGCCGCATCCAAATCTACAAGAGTTTCGTCTAAAAACGCCGCAGGTGCGTGAAATTCTTCTTGATATATAGCCCAAGATAAAAAGTATACCACACTGGCGATGTGCGCGCAACTCCCTACAGTGCGGCGGCCGTGTATACAGGAACAGTAATACCCTTCGAGGCTTTGTCTTCCTTGCAATGCCGGATTTATTAGTATATATGTATAATAGCGTTTTGCTCTTATGTGACGAGACTGTATTCTGCCTCGTATTAATATTTTATTTTCTACCAACTCTCTGCGATGGTATAATTCCATTATATACACTCCGTTTGGCCGCATGTGTTCATGGCAATAAGATTTGGCCAATTTCAAATGGTATATTCCCAAGGTAAATAAAAATAGCTCCACTTATCGGATATCAGTCAGGTTGACTTTACGAAAATACCACGGAGTGATATTTTAACTTACTGAGCGGTCATATTTAGTAATTAGGACAAATAGTCAACTTAAAATATGAATTTCATTTTACTTTTATTTCCATTTTCCCATTGTTATGAATTAAAATAACCACATAATATTAAATATGATTGGAAGCACTATGATTTAAAAGTGTTTCGGTTTATGTTCGCGACTTTAAAAAAAGCGGGTAAAAAACGCCCAATGATCTTTAAGAAGTGTTTATGGTGGTGTTACTAGAATAAAAACATCATCTACATGCTATTAAATATGTTGTACATATATTATTATTCATAGTTGTGTCAATGCTTTGGACTTCATAAATTACCACTCGGGTGACAATCTAAACCTAAAGAGAATATTGGCTGAAAAGGTAGTGCCAAAATTGTCCATTCAACATTCAAATGTCTGACCATTAATTAGCTCAAATAAATAACACTTGCCACATTGTTATTTTAAAGTTTTGATGTATTTCAGGCCGTAAAGGTTTCTCGAAAGTAAAACGTGCACCAGCCTTTACATTTGGTCACTTAACAAAATCTAATCTCACCAAACCAGTCACCACACCGTACGCCCCGATGTTCGACATTCAAGGACTTGGGAGACAAGGTACTTTTAACTTTTATAATGGATTTAAACTGATCATTTGGTTGCTCAATTTTGGAGACAGTGACATCTTTAAGATGGTTTATTGTGTGGTAAGTTGAGTACACTGCATTCGTGCTTTCATTTTTCTGGCCATACCTTTTGGTACGTGTACGTCGTAAATATAAATTCATTTTGTATATCATATTCAATCAATTTCGTTCGCTTCTGACTTTCAAACTGCCCATCAACATTTGTCTTTCAACCTTGTTATATTATTAAAGAATGAAATTCTCGGGATCACGAACTCTTGATTAATAAATAACCCTCGCTATTGTACCACAGAATACGCATTGGATTTGCGGTCAAACTTAGTTTTTTCATTAAAGAAATTTGGGATTCTGGGTGTTAGCTGTACTGTGGTACTTTGACAAAAACCTATCATGGACCGCCAACAACAACTAGAGCAAGTTTTTTTACCATTGAATGAATTGCTTAAGATAACATAGAAGATTAAAATTCAAAATTTCACTTTTATTTCAGGAGAAAAAAATTGTTATACAAAAAAAATATACAAAAAATTTGTATATAATATAATAGATTAGTTTTAAAACAAGTAATATACTAATAAAGTCTTACAGCGAGAAACAATGACTTAAACCATCCAACTAATAACAAGATATTTTTTTGGATATTTCTTTGTGTATCATTATTTTTATTATTTGATTAGGTCCATACAAAATAACACATAGCGTTGTTTCGCCACAAGTCGCACCCGTAGAGGATCGAGTAAAAATACCAGGACCGGGCAGTTACGCCCCAAAATTTTCGATCCAATACAAACGACCACCTGCGTACAGCTTACGAGCACCGGCGAGACCCCAGTACGAACCCTGGGATCAGTGGACGCCGCCACCGAATATGTACTGTCCTCCTATACCTTACAAGTAAGTCTAAGTACAAGCTTACAGTTGCGTGGCCGTGTACATGGACAAACAGTTATCCACAGTCTGCAGACTTATCGTAAAATGTATGGACAATTTTTCGAACGGACGTATTGTATCCACAGCTTATAAGCCTATACACTACATACACGAGTAATAAATTTCACAAATTGAATATCATCCTTTGATATAATTTAGAGTGTATCCTTTACCTTCGTCAGATATACCTTGGGTCAATAGAGCCTGGCATTCTACATTATTTCAACTACCACCTTTCTACACAAAGGTTGTACGTATATTACGCACGTGCTTTAATTAACTTCGCACTCCGCCCAGGCCAAATCTAATAAATCTTTATAATGTATCTGTTGATACGCCAAAATTCAAGGTATTAATCCCAAGCGGAGTAATCAGATCAATTAAGCACCAGTAAGCTAGAATAGTGTTAAATTTATCAGACAAAATAATTGAATTAAGTTTCTATAACGGTTTATCTTCTCGTGTTTTTTAACAACTTATTGCTGAAAGGAAAAGAAGAAGATCTCGCGCCAATCGGAATTAAGGAGCTACTACTGGCTAAAGATATCACAAATATGTGTTACACGAATGTCTTTGGCCACCTTGTGATACAACTTGTGAATGTTTCAGTTGTATGGTAATAATTCAAATAGCTGTGCTATCTGTATATTGGAACACACGAGTGCTTGCAGAAATAAACAGGATACAAGTTTAGGCGATGTGCTGACTAGGCAAGTTTACGAATATAGTCTTGACAAGCTTATGTTTATTACATAATGATGCTCTGACTTCACCGTGAATGGGGTCCCTGAACGCGTGGTGACTGCATATTTGCCAAAGAACTACATAGTCTATTCCACGTGAATTGAACCCCAACATAGTTGCACAGCTGGATACAATAGCCACACCTTCTTTTTCTGGGCCGGGGGCCGAACCTCCTACGCACTCTCCCTGGGCGTGGGGTATGTGGGACTGGACGGACTGCAGATGCAGGGTGGTCAAAACCCGGATTGGGTAAAGGGGCTACCAGAGTCAACACTACAACCAAAGTCGCTTCTCACCCCAAGAACGTCCAGCCGACGTAGCGAATCGAAGGGTCTGGACGTCGGCCGTCTCGGTACAGCACTATGATAGGCCGCCCAACGATAGCCACGTCTGTCTACGCGGTTTTTTTATTGATAGGAGTGATAGCTAAAATGCCAACACTGGCTATTTCTACCAATAAGTAATAGTGAGGTTCAGTTGAAAGGTTCAATTAGGTAAGATAACTACTATCCCAGTGCACTTAATACTTCAAACTGGGCAATAGCATTCCTATACGATGTTCTGCAATCGCTTAACAGGAGGTGGGCCGTGAAATCCTTTAACAATGATCATTGATTAAAAAAAGTTTGAATTTTATTTATTTAGTTTCCATGACAATAGTTTTATTGTGATTAACCGTACTCGGAACGAATCGCAAACATTTATTTTGGTCGGTTGTACGAATAACAGATATAAATGCCGTATTTGCGTATTTATCAGTAACAGTTGCCATCTGTTCGACCAATTATTTACCATAACTATAATTTCGATAGTAATCTCTTCTCTAAAACTAACAAGCGGAACGGTTATGGAAATGATTTTATATTGAAAGACCAATAAAATTGATTTGTTCGCGGTCAAATGGCTGAATGATTTAATCGTACAAATTGTTTTCTTATCTAACATGAAATCTTTTTTCATTCGGACTAGGAGATATACTATTTACTGGTGGTAGAACTTCTTGTAAGTCCGCACGGGTAGGTACCACCAACCCGCCTATTCCTGCCGTGAAGCGGTAATGCGGTTCGGTTTTGAAGGGTAGGGCAGCCGTTGTAACTATACTGAGATCTTAGAACTTATATCTCAAGGTGGGTGGCGCATTTACGTTGTAGATGTCTATGTGCTCCAGTAACCACTTAACACAAGGTGGGTTGTGAGCTCGTCCATCAAAAAAAAACTAATTAATAGAAGCCTCAGAAAAAAATAGTCTTCAGATAAAGTCTAAATATGTGTATATCTTTCAGGAGAATGATCAGCAGCACTTTCTGTGTATTATACTAACGTACTACAACCGCCAACTGGCATTTACTGATGATGGGGCGTACTATAAGTCAGATGGTACCGTCTTTCTACAGGTTTCGGTCCTAAAGCAGTCATTCGTTTCGATTTGAAGGTTAAGACAGCCTTTATACAATATTGAACCTTCGGCCTCGTGCCTCTATGTTGGTGACGATATTCATGTTGTTATGTCTATGAACTTCAGGAAGCACGATAGCTTCAAGAACTAGGTACGCCGTGAAACGGTTTAGCTATATACGCAAAAAAAAACTATATAAAAAGCATTCTACTTTAATAGAAAATCTCCGGCGTACTCGCTTGGTTACACCCCGAGAGACTGTAAAACGCAAAATTTGCCCGGACCGGGAGAACACGATCCTAAGTTCGACTACGTAAAAAGGAACAAACCCGCATACTCATTTGGAGCGCCGTTCAAGTCTCTCGTACCACCGAAGACTCCAACACCGAACACCTACTGCGAGAAAAAGGTAATTAACTTACAGAATACGGGTAAGCTTTGAACGTAATTAAAGGCGCCGAGACGGTAAATAGAGTCGCGTTTAATATGCACGTGTATGCGTTTGCATAGGAAGTTACTTAATTTGCGTTAAACTGAGTGCATTTCGAAATTAACCTAGTAATGTTTTACGTAGTTTATCGTGCATATAGTTTACGTCCAATTACGTACGCGAAACAAAAGTGAAACTTTTTGTTAGTGCACAGACAGAAATAAAAGACAGATATACATTAATTTCTTTCGTAGAAAAATCTTGCACATAAAAATTGCATCGCACCCTACATCCATTGTAATGACGTTCTGCAATTTTTCATTACTATACAAAATTAATGTCACCTCCATTTAAAGAAAAGAGTCAAAACTATATTCCACATTGCGTATACGATAACATTGTTTTACTCTATTGCACAAAAGGGCCACATCAGTTGAGTTAATTCATTTCAAGTACTCAAAATCCATTAATCAATCACTTGACCGTTTGCATCTATCTATTATATATTCTCCCTAAAATGGAGTATATTTACATTTGTTTTATACTAATGTTTACCAAACAAAATGCGTAGACGACCGCTCCTGATCGGCATGATGCTAAGCGGAGCCTATAGACATTACAACGTGTATACTGCCTCTCGCCCCGTGACATGAAGTCTCAATTTCATTAGAATAACGGCTCCCTCACCCAAGGGCGGATCCAGCTTTAGCGCCAGGAGGGGGTCACATAGTCAAATTTAGATGCGTTCGTTCCCAGACGTTTGCCATTATACAAAGCTATTATATTAAATTAATTAAATATTGAAGGTATGTAGTTACATAAAATCTGTATGGTTACAAAATATATAAATAAAATCATTATATTCAATTAGTGGTCCACCTAAGTCCTGGAACCAGCTCAGGGGGTGGTCATGACCCCCATGACCCCCCCTGGATCCGCCATTGCCCTCACCCTTCATTAATCGTTTCGATAAGCACTTAACAACAAGTATCCTTTGACCTCGTATACATAATCAATGCGCTTATGTCACAAATGTGAGGAAGCGAATGACTATGTTATTTAATTTTATGATAGCTGTAGAAATAATTAAAGCAAATAATACGCTTATCTTACTTTTAAATTAATTATGAAGTCTATGTCCATAATTGGAGGTACGTGGGATAATGATTAAATTAATTAATAAACCTTTGAACCATCAAATTTCAACGTTCCTGGAATTGCTCTGTACCGAAATTTGTTTTGGGTTTTCTTGGAAGAAATTTAGTAATTAAAAATAATTTGAAACTATGCATTTAAACACTTGATCATTCATGTCTAATAGAGAACCTTTTTTGAGAACCTCTTACTAACAATTTGCTTTAATTGATAATAACGCTCATTTTACTTCATATTTTTTCAGTTTATGGTGAATAAGCCAAATATACCTGCCCCGTCATTTGGAATACGTCACAGTCCTTTTCTGGGTCAACAAGAAACTTACTTGAAATCGTCCAAACTAGATCTACAAACTGTAACATTTTAATGCATTAATTAGACATTAGTGAAGTTATTTGTAGACAATATTCCAATATACAATTTACCACCTTATTCAGTTGTTACTTTTTACTTTCTTTTCCTTGACTTTTCTATTCAACTTTTAAGACGGTTTTAATAGAAAAATGTATATAAGACCACACACACACACTAAAAGATCCTGAACGTTGTTAACAAGAAAAGCGTACTAACTTAGAGCAAAAAATATTTTAAACAGATATTGTAATCAATTAGCTATCGTTTTTCAAAAATCCAATACCATTTTTCCGCTAGGTTTTTTCGTTTGACGTAATTGAGATCAATTTCGGACCATCGAACCCTATAATGTTGGTTAGACGAACCTTATTGACATTCTATAGCCGAGACCCTAAATATAATCTTGGGTTTCTTAATACATATATTTGTGTACCAACATATTATTAGTTATACGAATAAAATCCACGGTCACACTAAGTTGAAGGACACACAAAACGGAAAAAGTCGGTCGCGAAACTGATTTGTATTCAGTGCTCTTGTGGCCATCCGACTACGGTGACTTAAACATTCGACCCTCCCATACTTTAGAGTCACTTAAAAGTTTCCCTTTTCCCGTGCACTTCTTTCGCATTGTTGTCAACTCGATCTGAGCTACAATAAAGAAATGCACAATTTAAAAACCCAACGGCCTTTTGTTTTACTTATTCAGTCCGATTCTTAACGAAATTCATAATGAGTCCATTATTTTTTCTTTAACTTGGCATTATTTAAGACAATAAGAGTCCAATTTGTAGATCTCATTTAAAATGAAGACGACAAGAACGGAAGTCCCATTGACAAACAACTGGGATCAGAGAGTACAAACGTTGCTAGTCAAACACATCTGGCTGGAAATGGCCATGGCTCCGAGCTCCGCATACTGTTGGTTTTCGATGATTAGGTTTACGTTGCCCAAGTGATAGCTCCTACCCGTTCCTTATTTGAATAGCAAAGTCAAACAAAGAGAGGACTAGACTTATCCTATTCGAAATCCACGGGTTGGCCATTAACGAAATCCGCTGTTCGAAGGCTCATGTTACTACTATGCAGATGCTTGCGCTCCCGCACTCAAATCGCCGTACCCAAATTTTAGTGTTTAGTTACAATTATGCTTAAGGCCATAAAATGTGAATTATTTTAACATCGTTTATGCATAAAACAAGCTAACTTTCTGAACTGTAATGACAATTTTATTTTGTCTACAAATTAATTATTATAATAGGACATGGGCGCGTTTACAGACATGAAATTTCATTAATGTGTTCTGCTCATTAGTAGTAATAGTAGCATGCATATCGTATAATTATTATTTAAGTAAAGTATTACTGGTAAAATACCATTAGTCTTTACTAAGGCCCTCTATAAGTATATACACACTATAAGTATACACGGAAAAAAAATTAGCTCGTTCAAAATGGTCATTGACTTTAATTTAAGCCTTTAAGCTCTAGATTGAAACAGGTATAATTTGACTAATTTCGACAGTGTGATTCTTTAAAAAAGTTAAGGAGTCCAAATTATCATGGCGTTTAGAGTGCGCCATACTCGTACCTCGTACCCTAGATCGGGATCAAACAAGGGGTAATCTTCTGATGAAGTCTCTAATGCAGTCAGAAACGTTTATTGGTTATACACCAAGGACCTAATGCTGAATCTTACTGAAATGAACCTTTTCGATACTAGAACATGATGCCGTTAGGGTCTTAACTATCTCTTCAAGAAAATCTTCAGTGACTTGATCGCTTCATGGCTTGCACATCGCACCAAACTATCACTAAAGCCGTATAACGCCCGCGTATCCTACTGATCAATTGAATTTATTAAAAAGATGCACTATAGAAAAAAGCCAATAAATAGTATATTACCAAGATCCTCCAATTAATACCTTATTTTGTTTTTATAAATTATTGGTTAAGTAGTGTCCAGCAGCATATCTTAAGTCGCCTTATAAATTACACATTTTTCCTAGAACCATTTTTTTCTCTCGTACAGGATTCCTTCTTTTACTGCTTACACCGTTTTTTCTCAAAAATTTCAAATTGGCTTCACGCCTTCTTTGTGTAATACTATGACTGCAACTGAGTTATCATGATCGCCCCACTCAATTTTAAAATCACAAGAATATTAGCAAAAGATTGGCGCGAATCTCAAAGAAAACACAGACCAAAAGTCTTCTACTTCAGTATAAGCCTCGAGACCAATGCGATATCTATTAAACTTCCAT
Source organism: Bombyx mandarina (assembly GCF_030267445.1). Classification (NCBI taxonomy): domain Eukaryota; kingdom Metazoa; phylum Arthropoda; class Insecta; order Lepidoptera; family Bombycidae; genus Bombyx; species Bombyx mandarina. Next base: position 11,517,241 of record NC_143212.1, on the reverse strand, counting down.
CAGATCTATAAGCATGACAAAACTAGTTACCATTAATTGAACATTAATACGAACGCCCTCGGGTTAGCGTAAATGGCGTGAAATTAAACCGGCGCCGGCGCTTCTGGAGTATATAATCACCACCGCTATCCCAAGCCCCATTCACACTTAGTATTTCCATTATATCTATTTGCTGAAACAATGAACATGCGACAAGAGTTCTTGAATTTCATTATCAAAAGAGCATCTCATTCTATTCAATTGAGATGCGCTGAACAGGTATGTACTAGATTAAAATTTAGGGACCCTGTGTTGTTGAATTAGTGTATGTTAATAACATTACATGTCTTACCTACTTCACTAAGACATCAATAGACTTCATTAAAGTTATTGTCAATGTGCATAGGCATGCCAAATTTTCACCTAATTCCTGTGATTGAATTGGTTATTGTCTCAATTTCAGATAGAAGAATAGAAACAATAAAAAAGCATAAATCAACAATTACTTTATCATTTACACAAATTAGATTTTTTTAGCAATTTTAATCGGAATAAAATTGCCAATTAAGCAGAGTAAATTTTGTAAATAACAATCCTCAGCAAATTATATTTCTTTTTACAAAACATATTTTGTTTTGACGTTTTATGTTTATAAATTGAACTGGAAGTCATTTATCTAAATGGCACATTCCCATTCAACTTCATCGTGTCTCAATAATAAACGTAAAATTATATCAATCATTGTATTATTTATAGGCAATATCCTATTCATTTGTATGGTAATTAATCTTCTTCGACATTTAGCGACAAGGGTTTTCTGATGACAAAGGAGTGGCCGTTCCGACAGTAAAGGGGTCATTTGAGCTTTGTTAGCTAAAAGAACAAGAGGATCCGATGTCTTTGTTTAGTTTTGAAATATTATCCGATTTATCAACAAGAAAGCGAACGGATTTTTTATTTTTAAATAATTTTGTATATAAAAGAAATTTGACAGAATTAATTCTGACGATAGCCCGGATAGATCTACTTCTTTTATGAACTACAGTGACCACATAACATCAGATGGGCCGTGAGCCGTCTAAGCAATAAAAATATCTGATTTTTAGAACAAGAAAACATTTTTAATGTCAGTTAATTCCGAAAGATTATCATCGTTTGCTTTTGAATTCACTGTCATTTCCGCCCGTTATTTTCACAATTTCGATAACGTACCCAAAACCTTTTCATAGGGCAGGAAATTGAATGTTTACAAAATATAGTTCGCAACGGTGAACGTGTCGTGCCATATTTCATTTTGTAAATTCTGTCGTCCACGTAATAAAATGTACGTTGCCGCTTTATTAATCTATTACAGTATTTTCTCGCGGAGAGCGCAATCGTAGCGTAATACTATTTGTCAAGCGTTCATAGGCTTATTCTGCACGAGGGAGAGCTCAACAACCTATTTGCATTTCTCATTTTCGCCCCTCTTCTTACACTCCCTCGAGTACAATTTTCACTCCACGCCACACGACAATGTTTTTAGGGTTCCATCTAAACTGATAGTCTTATTTGAGAACTAATTTTACCTAAGCTCTTTATATGCGAAGTTTGAACGATATGCATTAAATTAAATTGTGTGAACGTTTTTTCTAGAATCTACTCAAAGTATTTTATTTAATCGAACTCACTGTACAATCTTCATTATTTTCATAATGTTTGTCAATCTATTTATATACATATATAAAAATGAATTGCTGTTCGTTAGTCTCGCTAAAACTCGAGAACGGCTGGACCGATTTGGCTAATTTCGGTCTTAAATTATATGTGGAAGTCCAGAGATTTTTTTTTTTTTTTTTTCCTCCTACCTATGCTGATAGCCTTGAGAGGCTATTTCAGCTTCGCCCTAACGTTAGTAGGTGAGCTCGCGGGGCTCAACCGGAGAGTTGCTAACACTGACCCTAGCAAGAGCAGTGCTTCGCAGAATCTACCACCGGATCGGAAACGCGACCCACTGAGAAGATCCGGCGAGAAACTCAGTGGGCTGTGTCTATGGGTTAGTTCGCTCGTCGAACCCTTCGTCGCAAGCGACGGGTTCGACGAGGACGGTGACCGGTGCTTGTGGTGCCTAAAAACACCGTTAATGGATCAGGAGGATCCGTAATGACGTGCTTTGGGCGACGTCGACGGTTTACCATTCGGTCTACTGGGTCGGGTATGTAATTTCCAGCGGCTACGATGAGAGGGTTCTCATGTCGTGCCGCCTTCTCAAAATGGCGCAGCGATGCCGACTGTAGATACTTACTAAGGGAGTCGAGCTCCAGGTCGTCGTGGAGATCCACATTCCTAAGGAACCAAGGCGCTCCGACGGCTATCCTGCAGAATCGTGATTGAATAACCTGAAGGGATTTCAAGTTGGTGCGGGCTGCGTGAGCGAACACTACGCTTGCATACGTCATGACGGGGCGTATACAAGTTTTGTAGAGAGTTACCTTATTTCGGAGGGACAGTTTGCTTCGACTACAAAGCATTGGATAGAGTCGTCCTAGAATAAACGCGGCGCGGTCGCGTACCGTTTTTATATGGGGACGGAATGTCATCCCTCTGTCGAGGGTGACGCCTAGATATTTGACCTTCGAGACCCACGGAATGGGCTGGCCAAAGAGAGTGATGGGACTAACGGCGGAGGTGTTTGCGCGCCTACTACGGAGTGGGATGCTCGAAGTGATGTTCGGAGGGCGACCCCTTTTGAAGAGCACCGCTGCGCTTTTCGTGGGGTTGATGTCTATTCGCCATTTCCGGAACCACTGTCCCAGGGTGGCTACTGCGATCTGGAGTCGCCGATGAAGCAGCGACATCTTCCTACACGAGTAGTAGATAGCCGTGTCGTCGGCGAAGAGCGCTAGATGGGTCTCCGGAGACCGGGGTATATCATTGATATACAAACTAAATAATAACGGGGAGAGCGCGGAGCCTTGCGGGACTCCGGCGGTCAGTTGACGGGGACGAGAACGAGTTCCCTCTACTCGATATCGAAACGAACGGTTCGACAAGAAGTCTCGTATGATGAGCACGAGTCTGTCTGGCACTCCCATGTTGTACAGTTTATAAATTAAACCGTTGTGCCAGACTTTGTCGAACGCCTTCGCGATGTCGAAGAAGAGGGCGCCGGTCGGGATTTGTTTACGCCTATTTAGTCCTATCAGAATGTGCTCCGTGAGGCGGTGCACTTGTTGTACGCACGAGTGTTTAGAGCGGAATCCGAACTGTTCGTCAATGAGAATTTTGTTCGCGGTAACAAAATCCCAGAGGCGTTTCCTAAGGAGCCGTTCGTAAATTTTTCCTATCGTCGAGAGGAGACTAATCGGACGGTAACTAGAAGTTTCGTTTGTCGGTTTGCCCGGCTTATGTATACCGATAACGTCCGCTTCTTTCCACACCGCGGGAAAGATGCAGTGCGTCATAGCGGCATTTAAAATTGTAGCCAACATTGCTATCAGTTGGACTGGCAAAAATTTTAGCGCGCGGTTGTGGATGCCGTCGGAGCCGGGTGCCTTCCTAGGTTGGAGGTTATGGATCGCGTCTCTAACTTCGTCAGTGGTAATGGGGGGTAACGCGTCCGAGGGCGGCAGGGAAGCTCTGCGCTCGACCTCCCTGTCGACTAACTCGGTGTGTTCGGGGTCCGCGAGTTGAGTGCTGGTGGTGCACTGCTCTTGCAGTGCATCGGCCAGCAGCTCAGCCTTGTCATCGTCATCGAATGCCGGTGGTTGGCCTGAAGGGCGTATGAGGGGAGGCATAGTAGCGGTAGTTTCGGATTTGAGAGTCCTAGCTAGTCGCCAGTATGCTTGGTGGGAGGGCGCGAGTTGTTCTAGATAACTATGCCAATTATCGTTACGCGCGTCGCTTAAGCGGGAGTGGACTTCGCGTTGTAGACGACGCATCCGAATCCGGTTTGAATGCGTGGGAAGACGATCGTAGGCCCGGATTGCCGCGTTCCTAACTCTTAAGAGATTCCTAAGATCGGGGGACAGTCTGATGCGGTGGAAGCTGTCCTCCACATCGACTTCTTTAGAAGATCTAATGATCGCGGAAGATATGTGATCGGTAATGATGTTTATGGATTCGACGGTGTCCTCGGGGATAGATTCGAATCCGGGCCGTAAGGGAGGATTGGCGGAGCGGTGTCGGCTAGGCACGTGCCCAGCTTATTCCAATCCACCATGGTCCTCGTAACAGTGACTGGGTTGTGGGGGCGACCGAGCTGCATAACGACAGGTCGGTGGTCTGAGTCGAGCTCTGACATTGCTTCGATGGAACGCAAGCGCAGAGTTACGTTCCTAAGCAATGCCAGGTCTATAGTGCTCGGACGGAGCGCGATGTTATACGGATAACATGTTGGAGTTGGGGGACCGACTATTTCAAAGGTGAGGTCGTCTATAAACGCGTCGAGACGCCTACCGTTAACGTTAGTACGATGGCAGTTCCACCTAGTGTGGTGGCAATTTAAATCGCCTGCCAGGATGACGGAGTCTCCCATGCCGAACAGTGACTCGATGTCACTGCTCAGAAGGGGCTTGTCCGGGGGGAGATAAACGGATGCGATGACGATCGGCTGGTGTCCCGTCAGCGAGATACGGCACACTGACGCCTCGATATGTGAGAGCGAGGGAGTATCGAGAGGGACAACGTGCAGGGCCCGCCTATAGTAAATGGCAGTCCCACCTTTGGAGGCGGTGAGTCTGTCATTCCTAACCATGACGTAATTCGCGACTTTCGGGTCGCGACGCGAGGGCTTCAGACAGGTTTCCTGCACTAATAGAATATCTACAAGATTATCGCGGAGGAATTCGAAAATTTGATCGCGTTGCCGCGCGAGTCCGTTAGCATTATAGAATGCTAACGTAAGGGAATACGGTTTTTCTCTACCTTTTTGCGCCATTGGTTACCGGTAAAGATTTACAAAGTGCGGGACACGGACTCGTATACGTCCATGTGGTCGAACGCGGCCGCGAGCCGCTGTTCGGGGGTTACCGACCTACGGATAGCGTCTGCGAACGATCGCAGACGGTCGAAGTTGACCGCAGTGACGAAGTCGCGCACGAGCGCGAAGTCGTTGGCGGCAGAGGGTTGCGGGGGGCGGAACGCGGGCGCGGGGCGAGGTGCGAGCAGGGGCTGGGGCGCGGGGCGTGTCGCGAGCGGGGGCGGGGGTGCGGTTTGCGTTCCCGCCTTCGTATACGGCAGCGGTTTTTTCCACGCCGAGACCGTGGGAACTGCAGCCGGCACGAAGGCGGGTTTCGGCACTGAAGGCGCCGAAGTCTTTGGGCCGACGGTTCGGGGGGCTGGGTGGGTCGGACGTTTACGCGGAGCCCTAGGACATCCACGGTAGTTCGCGGGGTGCCCTTGCTTAAGGCATAGGACACAGCTTGGAGGTTCGGTCGCGGTTTCCCTAACTCGCGAGCAATCTAATGTGGCGTGATCGCCGAGGCATTTTACGCAGCGGGGGCGCGCGTGGCAATTACGAGCCGAGTGGCCGTAAAGCTGGCATCTGTAGCACTGCCCGGGAGTACCACGTTTATGGGGGGCTTCGATTGAGATCCCGGATAGGCCGCAAATTGTCGTGAGACATGCGATCTTCTTTTTGGCCTCCGGGGTGGGTTCTAGAGCTACCAGGATCATGTTGTAGGGCTGCTTGCCCGCCCACTGTGCATCCGGTGCACGCTAACTAACGGGAGGGACTGAGCGGTCAGATCCTCCTTTATGTAATCGATGTCTAACTCCTTGGGGACTCCGCGTATCACTACGCGGAGCTCGCGGTCCTCCTGAAGAGCATAGGTGTGAAAACCTATGTTCTCCTTTCGGAGGTATGAAGAGAGGGCCCTATGGTCGCCCGGCGTTGCGACCTTTATCTGAATCCCATGCGCGACGTTACGCGCATGGGTGTAATTAATTTTGTTGGCCTGAAGGGCCTGGGACACGCGATTCCACGCTGTCTTCTCTTGAAGTATCAGCGGGGGCGGGGCAGCTACTTTAGGAGCGGGCGCGGGCTTGGGACGCGGCGGCGGGGTTACGCGGCGAGCGGAGTCCGACTCCGGTGTCACGACTACCTGCGGGCGGGAGGCGGTCGCGGATTTAGTTTGCTTCGTCGTGGAGCTCCGGGACTCCACGGCGCGAGTACGCTTTTTGCCGCGCGTTACGGTTTGGAACCCATCCGAAGTTCCAGGCTGAGGGCTTGACGCGGATTCGAAATCCATCTCCGATTCGGTATCGGAGCCTGAACTCGAAACGATCGAGGTCGCGACGGACGAAGCGCGCGATGACGTAATCGACGCGGGCGCGGGGGTGGGGGTAGCGTTAGGCGCTATGTGAGTCGCATCGTTGGAACGTGCGCTCGAACTTGACGCGGCGGCGGGGGGCGCGCGGCGTGCCTCCGAGGCACGTTTGAGATACGCGGCGACGGACGCGGGGGGGGAGGGATTGCCACGAGAGGCCCTAAATTCGAGATACTCGGCCCTAATTGACGGGTACCTATCCCGGAGGAACCCGACAATATCACTAGCACTATCTTCATGCTCCATTCTTCGGTCTTCTTGCCCGGGGGGGGGCGGCCCCGGGACTTTTGTTGAACTCGCCGAAAGGCGAGGCCCCGGATAGGATTTGTAACCCCCCTGTGCTGCAGGACAGCAAGGAGCAGGGGGGGGGAATGCCTATGCCGTGAAAACGGCAATCGGCGGGGAAAAGGAAAGGAACCCGCTCGGGCTGTATAATGCTACAGCAGGCAGAATCGCGAGCGGGGGTCTAGTCTTGAAAAAAGACTGTTGTTTTTGGGAAGGGTTAGGAAATCGCTAGCCTGTGAGTGCCACAGGAAGCTGAACGTAGCGATTGGTTTTGCCTTGAAAAAGGCAGTTGGTAAGGGTGGGTTCGCGGTTACAAAACTTTAGCGCACAAAAATGGACCTCGATACGCAGATCGCAAGCGACCAACGGATCGGCACGTCCGCACTACTGAATTGTACGCACGATGTATTCACGGTCACTACACTGTCGAGCACAACTGTGAGTTCAGAGACGCAGCTCGCAAGCGGGCCACGGATCGGAAAGCACGTCCGCGCACGACCGAGTCGTGAGCGAGAATGAGTCCAGAGAAAGTTTAAAATGTATTTATATATAAAAATGCTCGGAATTAAATAAAAATTACAATTTTGTTTGTCCTTTGATGTGTCCTCCATCGGACGGATTCCTTTTGTCTTTTATTTATCGATTGAGGCACTACGAAGTCTGCCGGGTCAGCTAGTCTAACCTAAAAATACTGTTAAACCTATTTGTTCTATGTGTATCTATTTGTAATAATAACAGAATTCTTAAAGTCGTCTTCGAATTAAAACAAAAATGCAAGTTAATTGTGAATTAATGGTATTCAAAAGCCCCTGAAAACAATACATGTAGCTTAATAACAACCCGATACACAATATCGAACGGACGGCGAGAAAAGAAAAGCAATAAAACGCCTATTTATTTGAAAGCCAACAAGGCTCGCAATAATGAAATTCCTCGCGAAATATTAACGCATTTTTTTTTCAACAAAAAGGTGATGTATTATCGGGATGAAACCGAACCGGCGCGGGCACTCCACTGCATGCAGTGACGTAACACTTTTCACACATCGAAACCCGAGTTTTATGAAGAGAGCTTTGTCTTTATAAATACAAGCAAAATGAAACATTTCCCCCCGAAATTTTACGATTCATTCGAACACGATCTACCTATTGCCACACGTATTACGTTGACAGATTGAAAGACAACATATATGGAACATTTTATAAATGTAAATCCATTTATTCATCGAAATCCCTACAAATTACACAGGCTGTAACTGGCAACGAAACAATCAGAGTGGATGATCTGGCCCATGTTATGCAAATCTCAGCTTTGTTTCGAACATTAGACATCGTACTGGCTGGAGGTTCGGCAAAGGGTTATATTCCCTGTTACTACACATTTGTAACGTTATACTATAAGTCGCATTTATTGATTATAAATTATTTGCGTTAGTTCTTTTTGTGTTCTGAGCTCATTTACTTTAACGTTACAGTGTTTTATATACATATGTATCGAAGCGTCTTTTTTTAATCAAACGTTTATCGTATAAAATTTCCGCATCCGAATTTGACTAAGCTCCGTGTCAGTGACAATAAAATTGAAAATTAAACTATGTTTTTCATAGTAAACACTCATTCCACAAAAACACAGTTTACGGTTCGGTATATATGTAAATACTGCACCTAAAAGTCAACAATGGGGTATGTCGAGTGGCGTCGCGTCGGGGACTTGCAACGAGTGCTTGTCACTCTACGACAAATCACAAGTACGCACAAACACACACAGACATCTCCGACTACCTACTCCCAAGTTTCTTTGTTTGCTAGGGTATTTCAAGGAGGTACCCTTATCGTGCACAAACAGTGTGCTGTCTAATGCAGGAACACAAAACAAAGATTGAAAACGAACTTGCAAAAAAAAAACTGCACTTTTTTAGTTAGTGAAAATCAGTTAATTTTAAGACTTATAATTTATTTCGCTATTTTTAGAATCGTTGATAATTATCTGTTAATTTTATAACGATTCATCATTTTGTTTTATCCTAAATTTTATGGAAATCTAAATTAAGAGCGGGCAACATCGAATGGAGTTGCGTTTGCGAACTTTTTAATAAAAAAATTGAAAAGTCAACACTACAGTCTACATATTTCAATATTTTCTGCAGTTCAACCCCCACCGTGGATTCCTGTGCTGACGTGTTCACGAATGAAATAGTCATAGGCGCAACCCGACCTTCCGACACCCCGTTATATTAATAAATAGATTGATTGACCGGAGTGGTGTTCGGTCATAGCTTATAAGATTGACCAATTGACCCATTGACTTTTCAATTTCATCGCAAAATTGTCGCAAACTATTGGAGTAAAATTCAATTATTCTATTCTAAAGTAAAATTCTTTTCTAAGGTCTATTGGAGTTGAATTATTATTCAATTCAATGTCAATATTACGATTCCTTCTTATCCTCTAAACATTTACTGTAAAGCGTAAGAATTCTTTGTCTCAAATTTGTAAATGAAGTAATAAAATATTAGTCAACGGGACAAATAAAGAGAGAAGAAAAAGAATAAAGAAGCACGGAAAAATATTCAAAAGTGGCCGCCTAGGATCTTGTGAGCCGAAGGTATATTTGCTACACATGGCAGTATTCATAATAATAAAAATTTTATTATACAAACACGGAAAGATCAGTTTTCATAGCAACATTAACTAGTGGAACATAAATCTTTGCCGGATTCTATCAGATCTTGCTGGATTTTATAAGACGACAGAGTAAATTCCCATTGTACTTGAGTATATTCGTAATCCAAGATGATTGATGAGGTGTGACGGCACATCAATCCCTAGAAATGACAACACACTACGTTAATAGAGAAGTCAAGCAACCTTATGCATTTTCTTTCTCATCGGAACAAGCTTTTGATTAATAGAACCCACCAATTAACTGCACAGAAGTATTTTTTTAAAACTAACTTTTATTTTCCAAATATAACCTCATTAAACATCATTAACACATCATGTACAGTACAGCTGCCATAAGGGTTTGTTTCGAATGAAACGTACATACGAACACATCTCGGTTGAAACAGCAAGAGCCAAAGTTATGGCATCGTCAATTTATGGCTACCATAAAGGGTCATTAGGAGTGAACCCTCCTGCGCTTTCCGCGAGTAAACAGCCATTTTACTCGTAAGGACTAAACTAGTGTAAACACGTAAAAATCGTCTTCAGCGCTTAGCCAGCTTGTTTACGTAAACAGGTGTAAAATGGATCGTTATGCGGCCGAATTACCATAATGTTTGTTGTCGAAATATTCGCTCGACGAATCGGAATATGTAATGAGTGGGCCGAGTCAGCTCGCCAGATTTTACATGTTTATAATGCTAAGCGTTCGCTAAAGTATCATTTAGTTACTTTATTTACTTAATACTTACATTATTCGTACACGGTTTTTAGGACTAATTCGCAGAAAAATTAATTACGTTTGAAAAATGAAAATTCGGTCCGTAGTAATTTAGTAATAATTCAAACTGCAATACGACTCAGTATTGTAAAAGTTAATAATCCTAACAACAATAGTTTAAAACATCTGGTTGGCACCAACTTCGAAATATAATAGTGTCAAGTGTATAGATCCATCCAACATACTGGAACGAAAACCTTGTACGGAGCTTAATATATAGGATCGCAACGACTCATAATGAAGACAAAGTGAGCAGTATTCTTGCAACTGAGCATGTATTTTGTCGCTGCTGGCTCTGATCCAGTCGTGCTTCCGGGCCTCGTCCTCGATCGCTAAACATTTATTAAATTCTCCTACACGATATTAACGTAACAAACGACAATCCGCAGATTCACTTCAAATTTTACATTGTTTTCTTAAATCCTTTAACTTTGGCCACACGAATAGCTTTTTAATTGACTTTGATGATCGAATAATTCAATCCAAATAGGCTCAATAGTTTTTTTGTTATTCCTAAGATGTGTGGGACATCTTAAAAGTTCTACGTTTCAGTTTTTGGAACGAAGTTTCTTATGGGAGGATGCGGAGGGGTACCCTAACCGGGAAAAAACGTCCGTAACGTAAGATTTTGATTAGTTATGCACTCAGTGTACGACTTAACTTTGTAATAACGTACAAACTAGTAATGCACACTTAACTTTGTGATTTTAACTTTGTAAATTACCTTTTAACTTTGTAACTTTATTATAGTAAATTTAAACTTTATAACATAGAAGCAGTAATGCGTTTCGGTATGAAGGGTGGGGCAGCCGTTGTAACTATAGTTGAGAGTTGAGACCTTAGAACTTATCTCAACGTACCTCAACGTACAAAAAATAACATACTTGTTTTAACATTCCGGCGTCCCGCGACACCACACATCTTTTTTACAGTATAACGACTGCCCCACCTTAAAAACCGAAGCGCATTACTGCTTCACGGTAAAAATAGGCAGGGTAGTAGGACCTACACGTGCAAGCTCACAATACCCTACCAGTAATTAGGAAAATTATATTTTTTGCGGGTTTGATTTATTACACGATATTATTCCTTCGCCATCGAAGTCAATCGTGAACATTTATCAAGTACGTATTTCATCAGGAAAATTGGTACCTGCCTACGCGATTCAAACACTGGCACAGTCGCACCGCTCGATATGAATGGCCCGGCTGTTCTATAATATGGCGATAGAAGAAGGCCTATGCCGGTCAAAATCTCATTTGCATTGAATTTAGGTCAACGGTTCCGAAACTGAGAAGGGATTGTTATTCATCAAAGAATACTGCCAACTCCAACTACTGCTTTCTTAACTTATCCACGGTAGCAAAATCTTCTTTTCATTTACTTTTTCTACAAATGTTACCTTTGCCACCTTCTCCTGATGCTTTTTTTAATTGCTTTATTGTTAAATGGTTGCTGGAGCCCATAGACATCTACAACGTAAATACTCCACCCACCTTGAGGTATAAGTTCTAAAGTCTCAAATATAGTTGCAGGTAGTGCGTTTTACGGTGCATTTAACACAATAATAAATGTGGCTTTTTTTTTTTTTCGGGCCGGGGGCCGAACCTCCTACGAGGTCCCCGCGCCTAGGGGGCGCGAGGGGTATGTGAGACTCAACGATCTGCAGGTGTCGAGAGCAGATCGCGGGCCCAAGGATTTTAGGGCCCACCCACTAAACGACTGCCCTGCACTCTTACACCCGACGTCCGATCTCCGTCCGGGGTCAGAACCCGTTCAGAGTAGGGGGGTTCCCGCGGTCAACACCAGACACGCGGCGCCACCCCGAGGACGCCCGACTGACGGGTCGTCGAGGCGATAGTCGACGACCAACGACGTCAGTCTCCGCGGTACGGCGGCCCTACCAGGCCGCCCGGGCGGTGCCGCTGGTGTTCCGGGATACCCCGCAGGGCCAGAACCAGCCTGCTGGGTCGGAACGCGATACACCGCCGACCGGGTTGCTCTTCAAGAGTATGTTCGGCGACGACAGCGACGACGAAAATGCGGACCGCATCGCAGTCCGCACCCGCCGACGCGCCGTCCCGTCCTCCTGGTGCCAGCGCGCTAGAGTGACGGTAGCGTGAGGCGCAGCCTCAACCCCCTTAGGTCGCCCCGTGACCATCACCGGGAGGAGACTGCCTCCTCATAGGGGCTGGAGCTGGACAAACGCCCTCCTCCGGCCCCCGGCCCGACGGCGGCGGCACGGCGCCGAAAGGGAAGAAGAGCTCTCCCTCTCCCGTTCCGCCGCCTCCTTCTGCGAGATGGTGGACTCGCAGAAGTCGAGCATCGCCTGCCAGGACTCGTCGCTGCCGAGCATCGTAGCCACGACGGTCGGAAGCGACAAGTCCGGTCCTATTTTTGCAACGAGGACGCGGCGCTGCTCCGCGAAAGTGGGGCAGTACGCGAGCGTGTGCTCCGCCGTGTCCTCGTTGCAGCCACTGCAGTGGTGGCACTTCGGCGTCGGCTCCCTCCGGGCGATGAGGTGCAGGTAACGACCGAAACAGCCGTGTCCCGTGAGCACCTGCGTCGCTCGGAAGGTGAGACGTCCTCGGTCGCGATTCACCCAGTCCGAGAGGACCGGGCGGATCGCCTCGACGGTCCGTCGCCCGTAGGCGGGGTCCGCCAGGCGGCGAGACCACGCCTCGAGCACGGAACGCCGAGATTGAAGCTTCCGCGCTCGAACTTCCGCCGCGCCAGGACGCGGTTCCCCCCTGGAGCGGAGATCGCATCGCCACGCGTAATCCGCAGCGAGCGCCTCCGCTTCCAGGTCCCAGGGAGGCGTCCCAGCTAGCACGCACGCCGCCTCGAACGAGACGGTGCGGTATCCACGAACCGCCCTGACCGCAATCGCGCGCTGCGGACGTCGCAACGCCGCAACGTTGTCGCGGGTCAGGGCGTGGCACCACATGGGAGCCCCGTACAGTGCCATCGACCGCACCACCCCCGTGTAGAGGCGGCGCACCACCACGTCAAGCCCACCGACGTTCGGCAACAGAATAATAAATGTGGCCTAACCTAACCTTACCCGGGCAGATTGATTTTTTTTTTGTATTGCTTAGTCCCACCTGGGGCTAATTAATACCAGAGCATATAAAGATCAATAATTGCTAGCATGCTTACTTCGCACCAAAAATAAGATGGCAAACCTTTCATGGAGGCTCATAATGCGTGGGATCAGTAACCAGTAAAATAATTTTATATAAGTAATATATAGTAAGAATAGAAAAATTCTCTTTCTCGAAGAAATCTCTTCAAAAACAATGAAACCGTATGCACTATAAATAATAATAATTTTCTATACTATGATAGTATATCGAATCAGATTTAACAATTGGAAATATACACAGATAGACATTGTTCGGTAGGAATCAGTATCTGGCCTTAAGCCAGTCTCATTTCGTTCGCTTCTTCAAGCGGAACTAACGTAGTTATCAAGTTCAAACTCAATAAGACTTTGTTTACGTCTAAAATCATATTATTATCTTAGTACCGTCTCTTTAAAACATTTTATTTAATGATCAATTGTTTTTTACGTCAATTGTCACCTTGGATTGAATTGACAAAAATAAAAAATTAATTCAAGTATTCGTTTTATCTTGTTCAAACAAAAAATTAAATATCTAAAGCTAAATTCAATGAACACTGAAAGTTTCTGCAATCCAGTGCTTTGTTTCTGTGATTTTTTTTCAATGATGATGTTCGTACTAAGTCGTTGAAACCGATTCGGACATACATAAGATTAAATCTGCCGCCCGACAGGCCGTGATTTGTTTCGATGCGTAGCGTGACGTAGCAGACAGCACTCGCGCATGAACGATGATGGACGGTGCGATGATAAAAACAAGATGACCTAATCATCCCCAACAACTTCTCAGATCAATCTCCATGAAACGTTCAGTGCTAAACACGAAGAAGAACCGAACCGCAGAACCGAAGTCCCTCCGAAGGACCCGTCATGACTTACACGAGTATGGTGTTAGCTCACGTGGCCCGCACACACAGAGGCACCCTCCAATCCCTAAAATCCCGCTGTTCCAGGTTAGCACCGTGGTTCGTGGTTTGTGAGGAACGTTGACCCACACGACAACCTGAGCCTCGAATCAATCCGGGAATACACGAAGTCAGCGTCGGAACGGTACTTCGATAAGGCTATGCGTCATGATAATCGCCTTATCGTTGCCGCCGCTGACTACTCCCCGAATCCTGACCACCGTCGACGCCCTAGACACGTCCTTACGGATCCATCAGATCCAATAACCTTTGCATTAGACGCCTTCAAGTCTAATACTAGGAGCTGGCTTAGGGACCCCAGTAATCGTACTCGTAGAACTCGACAAAGAGCTCGACGTGCAACATAACCCATGCATCCGCCCGCTGAGTTTCTTGTCGGATTTTCTCAACGGGTCGCGATTCCGACCCGGTAGTAGATTCATTCGCGAAGCAGCTGCTCTGGAGTTGTTAGGGCTCCTTCGGAGGCGCTCGGGCAGCTGTTAGGAAATCCCACCCCTCCTGGCTGAACTTTTGCTCGCCCACCTGTCCGTACATCCGTCCGTCCATCCCCGGTGGAGGGCAGAAGTCCGGTGATTTCCTCCTGTCAAAATAAAAAAAAATGTAAAATGTCAAAATGAATAATTTCATTGTACTGAAGCTATTTATTTGAGAGAGCACGATAAATACGAACTTTTCCGAAAAATTACGAAGGAAAATCTTTTCTCACTATATCTATACACAAATTGTGCAAATAGTTCTGCATTCATAGAAAATGGAATGTCTGAGTCTATGGAAATAAATTTAGTTTCTTTGTGTTTTATATCACGCATCCCAGAACAATCGTTCTAAGGCATTGTTTTCGTTAGCCTGCCTACACGTCGTTATAACAAAGATCCTTCCTACTATCATCAGATAACATAAAAAAGTTAATATCATAGCAATAGGATATGAAAAAACTGACTTATTCTATGCACCTTTTCTAATTTGTGTCAAAAACCATACAAAAGTTACAAAATTACATTATCATATATTTAGAATACCCGATGTCTATACTGTGACAATATGAAATACAAACATATTTATTTCTTCTCCTCTTTGGCATTCGTAGCGCCTTCCTGACATAATATTATTCTGTGTAAGTCTTGCGATTGACAAATCTAATGACATATTATAATAATGTTAAAGTTCATTGATTCACTTAGGGTGCTGAGAGTGCTAAAGAAAAATGTAAATACCACTCATCTATAAACACATTTAAAAACTTAACTCTCTTGCTGGAGGAGCAGTCGAGAAAAAATAACTTATAAAGCAAAAACGTGTTGAGGTATTGGTCAGTTTTCCTCTCGACTGGAGCGGCAGAAATACCTGCGTCACGTTAACTGCCGCCATAAATCTCTACGACTTCCGAGGAGATTTCTCCTCGGGACGCCTTCTCGTGGAAACTTTTAGTACGCGTGCTCGAGACAGCCGTCCAACGTTTACAAGTGCTCCCGAGTATTTTTGCCAAATTATTGCAGTGTTGTATACTATTTTTCTGTAACCATCTCCTTTTTGCAAACGTTTTTATTAATAACCGGTGAATTTATTACCCCAGTAAATATTAAGCATAACACGTAATAGGTAAGTTTTTATGGTATTTAAATTTAATAACATATAGGTCTCCCAAAAATATAACAATGTCTGATTATTGTATGTCAACAAAAACAGTAATAAACCGAAGCGAATGAAAAGCGAACAATTCTTTTATTCTAATTTAATTCTAAAACTTGTAAGCTCTTATTTCGATACAAGTCTTATTCGAAAAAGTTCTTTGACAGAAGCCAAAGAAAAATCACAAACGAAAACAAGTCCGGATATTGTTTACCGGTTCATTTGGTGAACCGTATAAATCATGACCCGGTTTTCTTTATTTTACTCTGTTATTCTGCGTACCTAGGACTTAAAACCAATAAACACCAATTGGCGTTCAGCATTCTCTGAACAATTCAAAAGTTCTAAAGTATTCTGTTGAGATAGCAAATAACGTTTTTTAGCGACCGTAAATTAGCAAAAATAAGCAAGAGCAAACAAGTTGCTCCTTATTCAATGAACTATTCTTAAACTGTAATTAGTTTCGAACTTTTAATGGCTGGTTTATTTTTTTACTGTTTTAAGTGAGCAGACGAGTGGTTATGGCTAGTCTGGTTACCGCGAATCGTAGATTTTATAACAATAGAAATAAAAACATTTCACAACCAACGCATGATGTTTGATTTTCCACTGTTATAGGTAATGGAAATATGTAATACATTTAGGAAATGAGAACCAGTAGACCCAAACACCGAATGCCAAATATCTTCAACAAAGAATACTGACTCCAAAACTTTTTTCTGTTAAATCATATTAACAACTCCTTGAATTTGTTTCATGAACTATATATCTATTTATTTATCCCAAACAAAAAAAAACTCGGCATTGACCTTATTGAGGTATATTATCTTGTAAAAGGAAATCGGTTTATGATACACATCGTTCAATTATACATATTATGCATTACAAGTTTTTTTTTCTTGTCAAACTATATTTAAACTATTAGCTTTCAATAGCAGTTTAATTGTGTTATTTATTACTCTAGTCAATTTGTTGTTTTTTTTTTATAGATGCAGTTTATTCCTATTATTATATATAGTATTTATTAACAAAAAGTCAATTTGTTGTAATTTCAAAGTTTTTAAAACTAAAACGAAATAGTCAACTCTAAAGGAATACCTTCAGTCGACTGTTTCATTTTAAGTTTGTATAAATAATTTAATGTGTTAGCTGACAAGATATGTATGTGTACATGTGGATGTGATAAAAATACGGTAAAATTTTGGACGATGGCAGCCTTTTTCCAGTTCGTAGTGCTCTTTGAATATTTAGACGTCAGATGGACAGCTAAATTATGCATGTCCTTTGAATGTCCCTCTGGTACACCACGTTACATTTTCATATTTTTAAATTACGTTTCCTTGGAAAATAAAGTCTCGAAAAATGCTTTCCAATTGAAACACGGCTCTAAAGCTGTTTTGAAATAAAGTGCTAGACATTTTGATAAACAACGTAATATTTTTGAATTTTTTTCGTATTTGTTTACATATCATATGTTTTCATGTTGAACATATTTGAAATGTTTTCATATTTATCATGAACACAGTCCAAAATTAAAATGACTCCTAAGAATCAATCAATCATTGAATATCAAAATTGCAAAACTTTACTATACCAAAAAAATTGTCGAGAAAACTATCTAAACATTCTAAAAGGATAACGCAACATTTAACTCTATTCCTCTCATAGTTCAATAGCATTTTAGTATTCAGCGAAGAAAATTATTTCGGGATCATTACCCTGGCAGCTGCCACGCAAAACTTTTATGTTTGCATCACGAAACGTGGCCCCTTTTTTAAAAAAATCACACGATAATCGTTATTTTAAACTTTTTAAATAGCTTTACGGAACATTAAATGACTTACAACATTCGATTTATTTTTTGAAAGACCTTATGTTTAGTACTTAGTGGTAGTCAGATCGAGTTGATATGGACTGACGATAGACCCTTGTGTAGGCATATAGCAATCTGTGTTTGATTGTAATTAATGGTTCCAGTACAGGGGTAGCTCATAATTTGGCATATAGAAGAGGGTACCATAGAGTTACTGGTACTTATTAACTCCATGGAGGGTACAGAGTACCTAAGTGGTTACAATAACTGACGTTATCCATTTTGAACACGTGAATTTCCATGAACTCCGGTCACTGATTTACAACAGGTTGGCCGTGAGCTTCTTTGTCCACTGACAATAGCAAATTATTTGCTTTAGTACTTTAGTTAGTTAGTTTTATTTTTATATGCATACTAGTCTTAATATGATTAATATTTATCTAATAGTCGCAGTATTCCAAACGAAATTCTATTTAAAATTGACCTTTAACAGCTTCCTGCTTTTTTGTAGCAAAAAGGTTTTTAATTCTCTAACTAAACGTTTTACGTGTAAAATACAAAGGACAGAATTTTCATGAATCTCTTAAAGGGCTTAAAAACTTTCTTCATCCATTAATTTTTAATAAAAAATCTCAAAGCTTACAAATTTCGAGCAAAATGTTTAACGCGTATAAATAAAAGTTTTCGGAAGAAAAGTCGTCTACATAAATAGTTCACAGAAAAACTTATCCGTTAAGTTGTAACTTTGTGACATTAAAACTTTTGCAATCAAGTGCTTCTTAATTCTTCGTAATTATCAACAAAGTCCTGTTTTTCTTATTACTCACAGTTTAATTTGATTACTTCACGAAGAAAATTTTTGCTTCAGTAATTTATATTTTCGTTTTAGCGAAATGGAGCATTCCCAAAAAGACACAGTGTTATTTATTTAAAATTTTAGAGTCGTATTCATCTGTGATGTTTATGATGATTTGTTTATAATGTAAATCAGCACCGTAGTCTAAAATTAATGCCGCTACCATTCTTGAAACTATTGGGCAGGAACGCATGAATAGTTCGCACTAGAAATGAGTAGAGTAGCGGAGCCCGTTCGGCTCACAAAACTTATAAATATTTGTAAATACTTGTAATTACAATTACTATATAGCAGTTTTCCATTTTTTACACTATCTTTCCTTTCTTGGAGAAGTATTTTTTGTATACACGCAGAAATATATAATATTTATTATAGTAATACGGCACATTCTTACACCAGCTGACTTTATCTCAACTAGATACAAGATACTTTCCAGAAAATAAAAATTAAAATTGATCCCCTTAATTTTATATAAAATACAGTTATCTTTAAAATCAAATTGGAAGCTTGGATACATCAAGCGATCTGGTAGAACATTGGTGAAATTCTAATCTTCAAACCAATCAAATCAAAGGGATGCGATTGGCTTATTACCGATCGAGAGAAGAAAAAGCACCGTAACCCTAATCACGCCCTAATCCTATTGATGGGTCAGGCTAACGAGATGTCTGCAAGATAACGGTCGATGGATACGAGCCGACAATTCATCGTAAGCGTTTCATGTTTCAGTATCCTTCATCAACTTTATTTTATACGTGGCGGCATGTATAGCGTCTTTATTTTTTCAAAAGTCATCGCCTACATGTAATCGACTCTTATGTATTACTGGAAGTGCACAGCTTTGGAAGTAATAATATAACAAAAATGTAAACTTCATATTTATTAACAATACTGAGATAATGTCAGACGTAAGTACATTAGAAGCAGCATGGCTTCTAATCAAGAATCTAATCTAATATCCCTAAAAACGTTGATGTCGTTATTCTATAAGCTTTTGTCGTGCGGACTGTCTATTGATTAATTGAATGGTGACTCGTTAGTTGCAGCGGAGAGTACATAGCCATTCTCACAAATGTAATCTACCCGTGCACCTCGTTTAAGCCAGGTGGATGGAACTCAATTAGCAACAATTATTCCAACGACGAAGCGACGCCAACCCAAAAGTTTCCTCGACTATTTCGTAATTAATTTTGTTCCAAGCGACCCTGGACGAGCTCTTAGTGCCCTCACTCACCCTTATTATTTAATCGCTATAAATAATTTATAAACTTTCTCACGCGCAAGTTTTCGCAGAAGTACACGGACACTGAAATTCTAAAAGAATTGCATGAAATGAAGCGATAAGGGAAACTTTGCGATGGCTTTCACGCCCTCTACTAACATAGTGGTTCGTAACGACCATATAAGGCCGATTGCTTTCTTAAACTTATCCCATTTGTAGCCCGAGCCCCAAGATATTGGAACTTCTTTATTGTGCCAAAGTTACGAATAGAACTGGCTATTTCAATTCATAGTGAGTTAGTGAAGCCAAAAGTAATAAATTACTATAGCAGTTGAACTGGTATGAATGGGCAAAGCACAGGCGAATGGAAACTGACGGTTGAAAAATACTTCCAAAGAAACATCTAAATCAAATTATCGGACCAAACTCTTGCAACATAGTAATATAGCATACAACACAGTTATCCGATCCTACAGATAGCTGATTCGAAAATATTATATTATTTGAATTCGTTGTTCCCGTCATCATCCGTCTTCATTGTAATTAAATGTGCTTTCTCATGTTACTTACCTATGTTATAATGAGCACACATATTTCTGGGGTCTTACTTAAATTATAAATGGTCACGTCAGGGCTACACCCTTGCATATTGCCTAAAACAATGCGCGAACGGTTCGCTCGGTGTAAAGTCCCATATTAACATAGTAAGGAACCCATTTCCATTATCATCCCCAATTTCGTGCTCGGGAGGCACTTAAGCACTTAATGGATCTCGGCTCCCCGTAATTTACCGGGACGTTGGATTGAATAAAATCGTAAATCTTAACACCAACCGAGAGAAGGTGTTATTACCAGAAGGATTCGATATTATTCTTCGTCTAGGAGAGATCATCGCTCATCATCACTTCCCCTTATAATTAAGTAAGGCAGACGCGGACGTGCTAAATTATTAAAAACTCTTGACAAGATAATGTACCTTTACTGCATTAAAAACAGGAGGTTTTAAAACTTGCGACTGCCATTATTTTAAATTTAGCCTTCCGCAGTGTGAGAAAGTAAGGGACACAGTCTGTTTGAATGCAGCAGTCCACAAATAAATCAAATCAATACAACAGTCTGCGCAATCCGCGGCCTCTCTCAGATGACCCAAATCATTGGTATAGTTCGCTATTTTCACATTCGATCAGACATATATTAGTTAATAATTTAAAAGTTTAAAATTATTTCGGTAAGCTAGGCTGTGCTTGAATGTACACTAGAACATGTCGTTGCTTTCAAGTAAAGCTTACAAGGGACGGTCTTAAAAGCGGTTTTAGCACTCAGCCAAACGACAGACAAAAATAGAATAGTTATGAAAACAACAGGATGTAGTTAACGATGTACTTACTCTTTTGAATTTATAAACTATGATGGTTTTAGGTTTAGATTTTGAATTAATATTTAGACGCTACTTGGATAGTTGAAGATCCAAAATCACAATGAAGAGATGATTGATGTAACTTTGAATTTTCCAAAGAAAAATATACATACCGAATTAATGAAAATTAATTCAGACAAAATTAAAAAAGATGCTAACGTGTTTTTTTTAAAATACGTACTTTCTAATTTAAAATAATTAACAAAGAAATAAATGAAAAGTAAATAAATTACTAAAATATACCATGCAATAATGATACTACTTACTTCTGTTCACTTTTAGAAAAAATGTAATAAGATCACAACAATGCAGACAGACTATCGTCGGATTATTCGAAGTAGATTTGATGAAATATAGATTATGCCATATGTTATGAGATATATCACGACGAACATGCAATTTCGAATGTATTCCACGAATCCTTAGGGAAATACAAACTCTAATACAGACTGATACAGGCTCTCTATAAAACATTGTTCTGCGTGTTCTCATGTAAATCCCATAACTACATTTGAGGCGGGATCCCTGGTGACTTGTAGTTTCAGTTGTGAGCTTTAGTCTCTTGTGAGATATGACAAGCGGATCTCAACCATGATGAACGATGTTGGACATAAAATCTAATTTACAATCCTCCTGAATCTACTCAACTAACTAAATTTTGTAATACGTAGTGGATTTTTACATTTTTACATTTACAGCTTAAAATGGAGAACGCTCAACGCCTGTCTACCACCTGTCTGCGACGCATAATGCGCTATTTTGGTCACGTTGCCCGCAGAGGTGTAGATAACTTGGAACGTCTGATGTTCACTGGAAAAGTAGAAGGAAAACGTCCTAGAGGCCGGAGCCCCAAACGTTGGTCCGACCAGAGCAAACCAGCGGACCACTTAGCGCTGCACTACACCAGTCACCTGACCGGAATCGATGGAGGCTGGCAGTCAACAAGCTGAAACGGAGTCACGATCCTCAGTAATGAGGGAGCGATGGAGAAGAAGAAGAAGAAAAGTGGATTTTTGGAACACAAATGTTTCTTACCACATTGTTTTAAAATTCAACATAATACTTGACACACACTTAACATCAGGAACTGGATGCCGCCACTTATCTTGGAAGATAAGATCGAAGTTTTCTTGCATTATTTCTGCCCATTCTCCCGTGATACTATAAGTCGTCTTTACAACATGCACTAGAAGAAATGCAACTGATAGTAGTTTAGCATTACACAATTTTAATAATAAATGTAGTTAATTAAGCAATACAAAATCTACAGACTACTTTCCTCAGTGCAATGCATTTCATTGTTTGAGAATTACCAATTGAACGCGGGTGAGACAGAATGGTATTTAAGCCTAAAAGAAATCACGTATCGGCCATATTTCGTATCATATTGTCTAAAATATTTACACATTAGCTGACCCGGCAGACTTCGTAGTACCTCAATCGATAAATGAGTCGACTATTATCAAAGGCGGCAATCTGACTTTTGGACAATGATTGGTAAATCAGAAAAACGAATTATTGACTTTGTATTCCATTGGCAGTCACAAAACTCTTCGG